>NC_056743.1:236757413-236845688 GCF_019279795.1 Protopterus annectens | reverse complement strand
TCACAGAAGTTGGATTTTTTGATAAGGATATGTTTGATAGGGACCTGTGAGCTCTTTCGATCCGAAATGATAAGGATTCAGGAAGATTTAGTATCTTTAGTAACCATTCATTTAGGAAAAGAACCTTATTATTTTCTTCCATTTTTTCTGGGACTCCGTAAATTCTGATATTGTTCCTTGATCTACATTCTAGGTCTTCCACTTTTTCTAGTAGTGGATTATTTTGTTTTAATAGGAAATCTATCTGGTTGTCATTTTCCATTTGTCTTCCATCTATTTCATTCACAGATTCTTCTATAGCTGCTATTTAGTCAGAGTGCTTTGTAATTATTTCTTTCAAGTCCTCTATTTGTTTCTTACTTTCTTTTTTCTTGTTTTTCATAATTTTCTCTAAGTTATCCATTTTCATAGAAGGATCTTGAATACAGGTAATTATTGTTTGAAGTTCCTTTTTCATGGAACTTTCTTGAAGAGAAGCTTTTGAATGACTCATAGTTGTTTTAGTCTGTAACAAGCAGCAAAACTTCTGACAGGAAATTTCTTGGTAAAATATTAATTTAAATAACTATGAGAAAATTCTTCAATGTTTTTTAAGTTAAAGTAATAAAATTCTGTCAGAAAAAATCTTCTTAAGGCAGAGCATCAAGAAAGTGTGATCTCCTTGGCCTCTTAGCCATACCCCCCTTCCATCTATTTCTAACACGTCCGTGAGGCTGATCTCTCATGCAGCCAAGGTGCTTCTAGGGCTGTGGGTTCAGGCATTGTAGTCAGGGGGCAAGCCTGGATGTGCTTGTGTGATTTTGTGGAGCCCTTCAAGTCTTTATCAACGCTCCTTTAATGGATCATCATTCTGCTGCCCCAAAGTTAAGGAAATGCTCTCCAGAAGTGAGCAAGATGGAAAGACTGTCTGATATTGGGATCCATTTTTCTACCTTTCATAGGTCTTACTTCCGGAATTAACAAGGTGGTAAAAATATCTTACCCATTGTGGCAGTTGGCAATGTCTTCTGGTCATGTTCTAAGAGCAATGCACATAACTGGAAAAAACAACATGCCTGGAGATAAACTAATTGGGTTATTTTAACGCCTCATGAGTGGTCTCTCAAGGAGTGGCAGAATGGATCTTCCATCGATGGGGCCAGCCATGGTGTGATCTTTTTGCTTCTCCCCTCAGCATTTGCAGCAGTTTCTTTACCCTGGTCCCTCCACAGGGGGAGTCACTGAGAGATGCTGTAGTTCTTGATAGGCCCTCTGGTCTCCTTTACGCTTACCCTTTGTTACCTCTAATCCAAGTTTCTACAAAAAGCATCCCAGTTGAAGAACACTGTCATCCTCATTGTACCTTTTTGGCCTTGTCAAGTTTGGTTCCCCGTCCTGTGGCCTGATCTTTTGTATCCACCTTGGATACTGGATCCAAGTCCAGACCTTCTGTCTCACCTGGCAGATATGAAACACTGGGACATCAATAGTCTCAAACTGACTGCATGGTTTCCCTCTAGTTCCAGTGATGGCTAGACAGTCCAGGCTATGCTCCCCAGTCTGACATATTCTTTTATCCTCTCAGAAGCTTTCTGCTTACAAAAGTAAATGGAAAAGATTTTCAGTTTGGGCATTTTAGAGAAACTTGGAACCCTTCTCTGTCCCAGTATCTGGGGTTCTCTATTTTCTGGCTTCACTTTTTCACAGTGGGGCAAGTTATTCTACTACTAAAAAGTTCAATCAGCAGCCATTTCTAATTTTCACTCGGGTGAGAGTCATTCCTGTCTGGCTTCTTTGAAGCTGTGCAAAGCCTTTCTTTAAAGGTACCTTTTTACTTGGGTCCCCAGTTAAAGACCCTAACCCCCCAGCTTGGGATTTCTTCTATTACAAGCTTTTACTCTCTATTTGAACCTTCGGCTAAGATTGACTTTCAGTTCTTGTCCTGAAAAAACATTTTTCTAGTTGCTATCACTTCTGCTAGAAGAGTTTCTGAACTCCAAGCCCCTCTGCAATATCTCCATACTTGACCTTCCCCAAGGATAGGGTTTCATTACGTATGAACCCATCTTTGTTTTGTTTTGTTTTTTTATACCTAAGGTGGCTTCCAAATCCAGCATAAACAGGTCATCCATTTACCCATTTTCATTCCAAAATTCTCAAAAGCAAAGTCATGCTACATCTTTAGGACACCTGCCAGCAGCTCAGATTTTGTTTGCATAAAACCCAAAATTTCAGGAAGAATGACCAATTGTTTGCATCTTTCTCCAAGAACAAATAGGGTAAGGTTAATGGTTGACTGATTATATATTTTTTGTTTATAAAAGAAAGATGTCTGTCATTACATAAGCCCCCCAAAGTACATTCCATGAGAGGTCCATAGCCACTTTGTCTACTTGTTGGTCAAGAGCTTCCACAGATATTTGTGCAGGTTCCACCTGATCCAGTGGTCATACCTTAATTGCCTTTAACAAGTTAGACATACTATCCAGAAACAGGTCTGCATTCGGTTCTGCTGTGCTCTGGAATGTCCTTCCATACAAAAGTTGTGTACTCGCCATAATGATGCATCTGTTGTCCATTTTCATTCTTCTTCACCTTCCCACCCGCCAACCCCCTTCCCTTCTCTTCCTAGAGAGACCTAAGGAATGTTGTCTTGGGAACCCAGTTGTTTCCTGTTTGGGCTTCAGCTTTTCTGTACGCAGTTATCTTTTTCATAATGATATTGTCTCATGTGTATGTTAATGTTGAGACCGCAAACTCAATCTGACGTATGCTAGGACAGTGAGGCATTGTGTGTAAAGGGAGTAGCTCGAGAGCTGGATCCGTGAGTCAAGTAAAGCAGCTGAGCCAGATCAGAGGTTGAAGAATGAAAATGAGCCAATACAGATGCGTCAGTATGATGAGTTCATAACTTTTTTTGTTTTCATGTTTATTAGGGACCTGGAATTTTTTTTTTTTTGGTCTTTCAGTGAACTACTGAGAGGGCAAGGATCTGGCTTGGAGCAACCAGAGTTAAGGGGAGGGCCAGCTGAAGAGCTGTGGAGGTGATCAGCCCTATGCACTACAACAGGCAGCTACTCTTCTGTTCCAGCCTATGCAGTCAAGTGCACAGTGGTGCAGGCAAACCTGCAGACACTACCTCATTTGTCTCAGCCTTACAGTGGTGCTAGTAAGCTCCCACTAGTGGTGTTACTCAGCACCATATCCCCTCATTACTATATTATGGTAATAACCCTAGCTCCGTCGTCATGTCAGAGGTGTGCAAAATATTTATGAATCATTCTTAGTCATGGAGTACAGTACAGCAGAGAAATGAAGATTGAGGAAATATGTGCTTTACTGCATAACTACATATAGGTGTGGTTTACTTTGCTAAACTTCATTTCACAACAGCACTGTGTACTGCTGTCATGATACAAAGTGCCCCTGCAGTTCAAACACTGTAGTGTATAGTGCCCAGTGATGTACTCTGCACTTCTATGCTCAGTTAACAAAGCAGGGCATAATTGTATGCTGCAAGTGACTACCATGAACCATGTCTATAAGTCATGGTAGTTCATACCAGGGACTATACATAGCCAACTGATGTTTGTCTGCATTGGCACACTGTGTCATTGAACATCAGGACCCATCTACATAATGAAGCAGTAAAGCAAATAGTTTTTGTGAAGAAAGGTAGCGATATACTAAGCCTCTGAAAGGATAAGGAAGATGAGTGGAAATTAGATTTGCTAAGACAGTGAAATGCTGGATGTTGAAACTTTGAAGTTCCAAATATTTGGACCTGTTTTCAAATTGCACATACTTTAACAAATCAGAAATATTTTGGGAAGACAATGGATTAAAGGAGTGGTCAGATATAAATTCTCTTTTTGAACTAAAAAAACATAAGGCTCTGAATATCTGTGGGACCATTTTATCAGTTCAAGGTGGATTTTCTGTATCTAAGTACCTAGATTTGTACTTACTTAGAACACTATAGGCCAAATGAAAATGGCTGTAATCAGTGAAACCTGTAGGAAAGTTTGGTTTTAATACCAGAGTATCCAGAAGGGCCAAGGGGGTATTATATTTAAGTTATTTGTAAAACAGACCACAGCTGGTATTCAAGCATTACAGAAAAGATGGGAGTCCAAACAACAGATTCACTTGCCTGGGTGCCAGAACCATAGAGTCAGGGAGAGGATGAGCCCCCCCCCCCCCACTTTTACAGCTGCAAGACCTGTCAGGAAAAACTAATGAAGTGGAGTTTTCACACTAACATGGATTCGCGCTCAGAAGTTAAACTAACTAAACTAGTTGTTCTTATTCTCTTATTACTTTGTTACAGGAGTTATGCTGCCAGAGTCATGTCAGTAAGGAGAGTTTTGTTCTTTTATTTGTAGGAGTTATACTGTGTGTGTGTGTGTGTGTGTGTGTGTGTGTGTGTGTCTAAAATGCCCGAGTTAGGTATACCTGGTGGTTAATGTTACTCAGACAAGAGCCTAAATTCTCCACCCATACCACCACTTGTGATTCAGGGAGTTGAGTCCATAGCTCTCAACTGTCCAGATTTTCACAGAATAGTTGGCTCATATTTTTGTCTGTTCCTCTTAAAATTTTGGTTTTCTGGGAAATCAGTGAGAACTGAATTCACTAAAGAATGATAGCCCTTTAAGTTTCAGTCTTCCTATCTTTCAGGAAACACATGATAACACATAATACTTTATCTTAGCAACTGTCTAAGATTATACAAGCAATATTTCAAATGTGTCCCTGGTTTTGGGCCTTAGCCCCCCCCTCCAAATACGTTTTGGCTTTTTCCAGATTTCTTGTGCTGCGAAGTTGAGAGATTTAGTTGTGTCAAGTGGATTTTTACAAAGAGCTGAGAGCTTCAGGGGAAGAGAAGTTCAGTGCTACTTATGCTACCACCTTCCACTATACTCAAAATCCAGAGCGGGCTTTGCCACAGCAGTCCTGCAGGGCAACCTCGCTCCTCCTAGTTCCACTTAGTGCCTACCACCCTTACTTAGCTTTGGGATTCTACCCATCTGTAATGACTGTAGCTGTATGCACGATGAACATAATACAGTTTTGTACCTACCATAAATGTAGATGTTCGAGTGCTCATACAGCTGCAGTCCAGGTTACCCCCCTCCGTTTCCCTCTTAGGACAGGCCTTATGACAAACACCTTTATCATACAACCTATTTGGGGTATTCTTTTATGGTGTATTTGCTTGCAACTACTGTTTGTTGATTTATCTATATTGCATGTTTGCATAACATTGTTTTGCCTTCCTTCTGGGGGCACCTGACATCTGGGGCAAGAAAAACTGAAGAAAATGGCATCGGCTGCCTCTTTTATACCCCTGCCACACTGACGTCAGGGAAGAAGCGATGACAACCGACGCCGGACCTAGACTTTGGAATTCGGCCGACCGAGGACCCGCCTGACGGCAGGATAACCCATCTGTAATGACTGCAGCTGTATGAGCACTCGAACATCTACATTTATGGTAGGTACAAAACTGTACTTTATTGAATTCCCAAATGACTTGACCATCACGCAGGAAGGTTTGTCCGAAACAGTAACTGGTGCCAGAATCATGAATTGAAACTTATCTCCAAGAAATACACTCATATTCTTTGGGAAGTCATCTACTCCAGGGAACTGCCATATTGACAGTGTCCCCTGAGAACTGACCCAGTTTGGCGTTTGGGAACTTGTGTGTACAGTGACCTAACTTTTGACCGATATGTGCCCAAAGTCATGAGTCTTTCTATATTGCACAGCTTATAAACAAATTGATTGTGACTAGATCTAGAGATGTTATTGTCCCCCTTTACAAAGCCCTCATTAGGTCAGTCATTTTGTATAATGCCCACTTTGGCATGCATCTGTCCAGACCCATGCAACAGTTGCAATACCCACAGAGATACTGTACTAAAAGGATACAAGTCCTAAACAATAGGTTTTGCATGGACCACCTCAAAGATTTATCACTATACTCGGTGTCCTACAGAGTGCTTAGAGGTGACAAGTCTGGTATACAAGGCATCCTCTGACCTAATACAGATGGACCTACTGAACATCAGCAAGTCAAATGGCATCATAAATACTCAGTCCAGGAATTTAAACTGAATGTTGTGGAGAGAGGGATATATATCACAGAGACTGCCACTGTTCCAGAACAGACTATCCATTCAAGTAAAACAAAGCTCATCCCTGTCCATATTCAAATGCAACTTGGATCTAAGGATGGGTAATAGAAAATGTACTCCAGGATTGCCCCTCATGCCACTAATGGATAGAGGCAGTTCCTAAATGCTGCATCCCTTACATGGGTCCCCTCAAATTATCTGTAGCATGGTCACATTTATTCTCACTAGGGCTAATATACAATTAACAGCCATGAGATAGGTAAGACCAATTGGGAAATGTTAATTCAAGCATCAAAAGGGAAATTGGCTAAGCTTAAAATGTCCTCCAAGTGAACCTATGTTATGGTAGTAGAATAGTTTTAAAAAATTGCCCTTTTTAGATCACTATGTCCCCCTCTCACCCTCTGCCCCCCCCCCCCCAGTCTTCAACAGCTTCCGGAACCTCTGTTCACTTGTCTTACACTGAATGGATATATCTTCTGGGACAGGATTATAAGACTGAAAGGTTGAACCCATATTTGAAGACATCTTGTGTTCATTTTTCTAGATGGTACTTTTATCGCGGTCTTTTCCTTCTCAAGGAAAGTTACTGATTCCAACTGTAGGTGAGGTATACGGGCTGCTGACTTTTGTTCCTGGCTTTTTGCTGACATTAGATGGAGAGAAATGTGCAGTGATCAGAAAGTGATTTTTTAAAAAGTCAGTAGGTTTTTCCAAAGACATCTTGTGTATGGTGACAGTCCTGTTTGTCAGATAGGAAATTTAGGCTTAGGATGTTGTCCATGTACCCAAAATCCCTTCTTGCTAGGAAATCGAAAACTACTAGAAATGTTTACTGCAAGTTCTGAATTCTTGAAAATGTTACATAAAATTATAAACCATTATGTTCGGAAAGAAAAAAAAAAGACATTGAGAAAAGATTGGAAGCCTGTTTTAGATTGTTGCTGATTGTGGAGACTTGCTTTCTTCATGCTCTCCTGAATTGTAGCTATGCATTTTGACAGTGTATTTCCTTGTACTGTTTCTCAGTTGATGTTGCTGTTGAAATTCACTGTAGTTGTATATATGTTTAAAATTCTAATTGATCTTCACTGTGACACACCAACATACAAAGCTTTGCACTGAAGCAAGTAGTTTCCATCACAGGCCTTGTTTAAGTTGCTGCTCTTGTACTAAATAGGCATTGTTACTGAAAACCATCCTTTTCCATTTCATAAGAAAATCACTTTTCACAAGAAAATTACTTTTCACTGTTTAGCTTGGCCTGTTCTCACCCTACTTGGATCTGAGCTTAGCTGTTGTTATAGTTTGATTCCTGCCTGTCCATCTATCACCAACTGGGGTAGCCTTGTACATGCAAAAAAAACATTTTAGGCTACAGACTTGATGCTCTTTTAGCACTTGTGTAATTTTATAGCTTTAGATTATTGAGACTTCATGTAAGCCACTCCTTATTCCTTCCTCTACTTAAATTGCTTACCTTATAGAGAAGGGGAAGAAAAAAGGCTCGTTTCAAGTTTGACTGCATATACTGCTTGTTGAGATGATTTTTTTCTATGAATAGCAGTACCCTGTGGTGTGTGTGGGGGAGCCTCCTATGCTCTGTTCTTTTTCAGTTTGTGTTCACCTATGTTAAGCCATCTACCTGTCTGTTTTCTTTTAGCTAAAAATGTGTTGCGGTTCCTTTTGAAAGTGGATCCTGCCCACCGAATCACAGCCAGTGAACTTCTAGATAACCCGTGGATAACAGTAAGTACTTAAGTAAAACCTCCAGGATATTTGTGTGTATCAGATAATGGAGTAGTGAAGAGCAGAACTTGCAGATTGTAGTAGTAGTAGCTCATTGTATTTCTATACCTAACTTCTCCATATAGGTTTTATTTTTTTGTGTATTGTTTTGTAGTAGGAGACAAGTGAGAGTGAATAAAGTTTGCTGTATTTAGTAATTTGCCGAGTAATTATTACAGCAATAATTATGGCAGAGTTAGACGGTAACGATCTGTGATTTATTTCCCACTAGCATTATCCTTTAGATCAAAGACTAACCAGGTGGGAATAAATCCTACAGTGACTCTCACTGTGCTGCAGTTAATTGTTATACAGTGCTTCTGCACTCCCACTGTTTAAAAAAGAAGGTGGAATTTTCAGGTTTGTTCATATCTTGCCTGTAACAAGGGTATGGGTGTACAAGCTGTATTATTTTGCTTTTGCATGATTGCTGTGATGCTGTATGCTGATTCTGTTCATATTGGCTTCCATTTGTTTGGCATGGGTAAAGTATTTAGTCTGTACATCTGACAGTCTTGCTGACCTGCAGAATCTATAACCATTGGTACTCCTTTAGATCTTCTCAGACTCAAATTCTGTGCTATGGTTAGTACCACTGTGTCTTTTAAAGTTTATTGCTTACCTTGGAGTCTAGGGAAGGCTACACTGTGGTCTTTAAACATTTACAGTTTTGCTATTAACATTGATAATCATATTGATCACCTCTGCAGTAGCCTTAGTTATATCCCACCAAGGATAGAACAGCTAGCCAACTTCCAAAGCTTCAGGACACCTTCCACACACTAAAACTGTCAGGCAGCTTGAGCTGAGTTGACTGTAAGAAAAGTGTGGGTGCCAATGCTTTCAGAGCTTTCCTGCCAACGGAGAAAAGGGAGCTTGAGCCCTAAATGGACAATGCTAGGAAGTAGCAAAATACAAATACAACACCCTAGCATAAAAAACAGCAAAAAAGGGGGTAGAGGAAGGGATTGCCTACTACAGCAGTGATCATTCAAACTTCTACTGTTATGGCAAGTTTACTTACACAACTGCATTATTTTCATCATATTGATCACTGCTGCAGTACCCTTAGCTATACGAGTAGATTACCCTAGCTTTACTACATTTGGGTGTTGGAAGGAGAAGTCTAGAAGCCCCTGGAGAATGGTACTTGCAAAGCCTGATCTATACCTAGAGAAGGAATCAAGCTTCTAGTGCTTTGCAAGTACATTGGACCAAGCAGCAGCTTGAGTTATGTTTGGTCCTTAGAAATTTTTTCTTTGTATTATAAGAATTGGTGGTCTTTGCAATAATTCCTTCTAATTTGATCTGGATGGGCATCACTTTCAACAAAGCTTTGCCATCTGTCACACTCAGATCTACTTTACATGGATAGGAAACCTCTTCGAAAGAAGGGAGAGCATTTAAGACGCATACCTGCCCCCCCCCCCATCATGCCCTTTTTATGTTGGCGAGATTTATTTCGTAGATCAAGTGTTTCTGATGCTAATTGTTTTATGGATGAGCAATAGGTGAATTAGGGCTGGATCTAATGATGCTTTGTAGGCCAGTCATGGGTCTCTTCTCAGGCACCTATAAGAGACAGTATGGAGTCAGTGCTCTGAGGCAGTCTGTATAGGATTTGTTTTCTACACATGTATCTTTTTATGAGAAATCTCTGTGGATGTTCCAGGTGCTGCATATGCAAGGTGAGGTGCATGCCAAAGGGGGAATTGTACTCAATGCTTGGTCTTGAGGGCAAAGTACAACAGGACAGTGTCTTGTCTGGATGTCCATGCCATACATTTACTTATGCAAAATGGAATGATTTTCTCACTGTAATAGACACATGGCATAATGTCTGAGTGATATTGTGTCAGATGCCTTAGCCAGGTTGAGGTATGCAGTGTGCACCAATTTTCTCTCATTCGGTGCCGTAGTTGACCTCCTTAAAGAAGTCCATCAGGTTGAGTAGGGGAAGACCTGCCCTTGGCAAACCCAAACTCATTTGGGTTCAGTGTTTATAGGATACCAGTGTTATTTATGATATCTATGATTGTCATCTACATAGATTTGCATGTCAGTTTATTCAGGCTAATGACTTGATAATTCCCATGGGTCGATAGATGGGCTTACCCTTTCACAGTTGACTTCATTCTGAAGAAGTCAACTGTTATATTCTGACGAAAGTTATGGATCTAAATGTGTTGGCCAGGAGATTATATCTTCCGGTTCTGTATAGGTGGCACAATTTACATTTAATTCAATGCATTGCTTCTTATTGCCTTTGAGATTTTGGACATAATTGAAGAATACGTTGTGATTTTTCGTAGCCTGGGAGGCTATTTTTACATCAGATTTGGCTTTCATGGACCTGATTAATCCCTTGAGTTGCCTGTTTAGGTTGATGGGGTAGTTTTTACCTTGCTGAGTATTGCAGCTCTTAGTTTTTACCATAGGTTTTGTTCCTTTTGTTATGTAGCTCATTTACGATGGAATTCCACCAGGATGGCTTATTACAGCAGGTACTTTGCTTATCCCAGGTACAGCTGCTGATATGGTTATACAGGGTTTCTGTGAATGTTTCTCCATAGGCAGCAATGTTGTCAGGATTTTTTTTTGGGCGGGAGGGGTGTTTGAAATTTTGCTATGGTGTCACTTAGTAATAGAAATTTGCCCATGAATAATTCTTAAAAACTGGAGGAATAGCAGGTGTCCCTGGTTTCTCTTTTACTTCAAAAGAGACAGCTTTATGATCTATCCTGACCAACAAGGAGATTACATGGAGTTGGGGGTGCAGTGTGCCACCATATTTGTCTCTCGTGGGTGTATGGATTAGCTGGTCCAAGGTGGTAGTGTTTACAAAGTTAACTAATCTCTTGGCCTGCATGTTAGAGGTAGCGCATGATTCCCACTTTATGTTGTGGTCGTTAAAGATGGCCACGAGTATGAAGCTAGGTTGAGTCAAGTGGTTGACTTGGGCTTGGCTTTTCCAGAAGAGCTGTAAGCCCATCAGTCTCACTAGCATTATCTGTAAATCCATAGAATGAATTATTGTAGAAATAATAGGGATATACAAGTCCTGCAACCTCTAGTCCCTTCATAGTTTAGCTTTATCAAGGGTTGATCATGTTTTCTTAATATTAAGTTTTAATGATTTTTCTTTGAAGAAACTTAGATGACAAATGTCCTGTACATAATGCTTATCTAGCTGTAACAAAAGTTTTTGATACATTTCTCACTCTGGCTTCATAAACAAGCTAACCTGGGTAAACATCAACCACTTTGTAGTTTGTCGTATTGCTAGTGGGCTGTCAAACAAAACATAATCAGAATAAATGGTACTATGCAATGAGCAAAATTTAACTAGCAGCATGCCTTAGTGTTATTTCCTAAACTTTATCCTCTTTCGTCACTCTTCCTCTGAAGTTGAGGCAAATGTTAGTAACCTTTAGGAAACTAAATTCACAGTGGACTAAAACTCCCATTTTGATTCATAGATACCCCAATATTGACTTTGTCATACTAATAAGTAATTAACTCTACTCACTGTATCACCTTAAGTGTTAAGAAGTGTTAGACACCTCTGGTAAAACTGTTTCTTCACAGTATCGCATAGTGGAACTCATTTTAGCATTGACACTGTGATCTAGGATTTAGAAATTCCTGTAAGTCACATGCTATCCTCAATTCACTGTCTCCAGCATTGTCAGAAAATCTGTCTATATCTGTCTCATGTGTCATAGATTCCATTCCAGCCTAATTCCCTTTTCACCCAGTTGCAGAATAATAGGTTCATAGGTTGGTACTAGGCTATCGGCCCTAGGGGGCCCATACAAGCCTAGCCATAAATCCCTGGATATTTCTTCCCACAATATTTACTTCCTAATAATGTTTCTTTTGGTCTGTTTTACATGTAAATAACTCTCCCAAGTAGAAGGACCCCAGCATCAGACAAAAAGTATTTATATATGGCATAATAAATGAAGATTAAGCAGTTCTTTTTAGTAAACAGACAAACTTAATACTATTGAACACTTTTAGATATTGTCAGTTATGAGATTGAAGTAACTTTTATAAGCCTGGCTGTAGAAAAACCTTTCACTCCTGGAATTAGGATTGCTTATTTAAAGTACTAAATTTGTTTGGTGTCTCCAAAGATTTTGAAACGCTCATTAAAAAATGTAGGACAGTAATGCACATGTTAAAATAGGTCTGTACTTACCCATTTCCATTAGATTAAACCAAAGCACTAAAGGTTGCCTATTTTCCATATTTTTCGTCTTGGTAATAGAACTTCTAGAGGAAGAAATTAAACAAAATCTTTTATCCAAACAGGAAGTCAATATGAAGCAGAAATTATTTTCTGATGATATTTTGACAAATATGGAGATTCAGGCTTCTGTGGAAGAAGTGAATTTAGTAAATACATCTGTAGCTCTCTCAGGTATGGTTTTCAATAATAAAAAATCCATAGTCGTAATATTAAATATAAATTAGTAAAACCCATATGCTCCTCTTCTTCTTTCAGCTTTTCCTGGTTAGGGGACACCACAGCGGATCACCTGTCCGCTCATGATTGGCAGTGGAGTTTTACGGTGTCGAGTTGCCCGCCCGGTGCCCAACCTTCCACTGAAGGCACACACACGCACACACTCACACCAAGGGCCAATTTGGAGTGTCCAGTCCACTTACAGCATGTCTTTGGGATGTGGGAGGAAACCGGAGCACCCGGAGGAAGCCCATGCAACCACAGGGTGGACATTCAGACTCCACACAGAAGGCACCCCAGCCGAGGATCGAACCGGAGAACCTCTTGCTGTGAGGCGACGATGCTAACCACTGCACCACCGTGGTGCTAATGATTTTAATTTAGAGTTCACTGGAATCCCCTTGGAATTCACAGGAATTGGAATATCTGGGCATCGTTTTAATAGAACAGTGGCAAGAAATATTTTGAGAAATTTATACAAAACAGATTCCAATAAACTATAATGGCAACACCTCCTAAATTTGTATATAAAGTTCATACAACCACAGTGATGCCTAATAAGCCCCAACTAAAACTAATAACCAGGAACATTTTGAAGTTTATCTTGCAGCCGACTAAACCCAGATTAGTTTATAGGAATCGCATGAGATCCTCGGGTAGAGTTGGAATAAAGTTGCCTGATATTCAACTTATACTCAGGATTCTTTCTTTAAAGTAAATATGCATTGGTATTGGTTAGGTAAAAAAAAAGATACATCTCTTACTGGAAAGATGATCTTGTAGCTCTTTGTAATGCAAAAAAAAAAAAAAAAAATAATTCCCACAGTCAAAAAGTTGCAATATAATACACAGTTGCATCTCAAAACTACTGGTTAAAAATTAAACCGCTGTTTGGGAAGTATGACAATGAAGGTAACTTCATTTATCCAAAAAAGACTGTCAAATCTGATGTTTGTTCAGTCTTCTTCAAACCTGTGGATCTCTGTTCCGAACTTGGAACCAACTTGGCTGTCAGCAAGCTAAGGATTCCAAGCTAGAGCTCCTCCCACCCTACCCATACTGCCTAGCTCCTCTTAGATACCCCAGATCTTCTTTGCTGCGCACAGCATAGCGTAGTGGTTAGGTTAGAACTGCTCCTGGGTGTCTCTAGCGTGTGTTCCAACCAGTTGTGAGTGGTCTATTTACTTATTTTTTCTTTCTCCCTAACCTTGCTTTTTCTCTGTCTTTCTGTTAAAAGTGTTTTTCCATAGTGTAGTATAGTGTTTTCTGCTGCGTGGTCATCGCATCTATCTGTGTCTTCCTGTTTTCTCCCCTCCTGTCTTGCTACTGTGTCAGAGAAATCTGATAAACCTGTTGGGTTTAAAAAATACACTTTCTGTGGGCACAGATCCCTGTATCTGAAAAGCATAGGGAGTGTCTTTATTGTTGGGGTTCTGCCCACCTTCAGGTGGCTTGTTCTGTCTGCAAGGCCTTTCTTCCCCAGGCACTTGCAGATGGAAGAAATAAGTTAGTTCTCAAGGGTGTTATTCCCTCTCCTTTTCCTGCTGTTGCTTCTGTCTCAGGGGCTCAAAAACCAGCCAAAATGTCTGAGGCCAGGGATCATAAGAAATGGTCGTCGGGACCTTCAATAAAAGCCCCAAGACCTCCATAGCAGAGTTCTCGGCTCTGATACTGGTTTCATCCTCTCCACCCTGTGTCCCAGCCCCCTCTTTGGGGATGGAGTTTGCTGCACTCAGTGTGTCTCATAGACATCACTACAGACCCTCCTCTTTGTCTGCATCCATCAGGTTTTCTCATAGCCTGTTTGAAAACGAGGTGGACAAATTGATTAGGAAGTTTCTCCGCAGATCCAGATGGGAATCATCTCTGCTCCGTCCCCTATGGGATCTGTGGACAGACCTTCTCCCTGCAGTAGTTTTTCTCCTTCTCTGATCTAGCCTGCAGTTTGGCAGCTCCCTGGTCTTTCGGGGCTTATAGTCTACTTGGAGCTTGACTGCATCCTTGACTTGCCTGGTTTCAATCACATCAGGGCATAGTGCATCTGAGGTGAAGCCTCTATGTCAAGTCTGTGGGGATGACTTCGACTCAAAAGATCTTGGAGTTGTCACTTCCACTCTGTGCCTTAGCAATCGACAGCTTGGCGCTGACTCCTCCCTCGGAGCAGAGGGCCGCTGGTGAGCGGGGATGGCCTGTTCCTGATCCCTCTGGACAGGGGAGGCTTACTTGGGACTCCGGCAGTCCCTCTGCCTTTCAGGTGGTTGAGAGGGTTCTCTCCACTCCTAGGAGACCTCTGGCTTCTACAGTTTCAGATCACCCCTTCCTCTCCTGATCTCTGCATCAGAGATCTCTCTTCTGCCACCGGGGCAGCTGGCTCCTCAGGGCCTCCAGATTCTTCCACTTGAGGAAGCCCAGACGTCTTCCGACACCTCCCTGGAGCAACCCACCAAGGAGGTTCCTCAGAAGAAAAGATGCAAAATGAGGCATCTAGACTCCCCAGAGGAATGTTTCACTACAGACACTGACTTTGAAGGAAATGGGTCCCCTAGGTCTCCACCTGTCATCTCCTTTGTGAGACATTTTAGAAATCTTTTGCCAGAGAGGTGGCTGGTCGGCCCTAAACCCCACCCCAGATGGGTCAGTGTTTCTGGAGGCCTTTGGGACCGTACCATCTACATCTGGGGTGTCCTCCCCTGCAGACCCCTGGTGGACCTGGTGTCTGCAAGGGCATGGAAGGAACCAGACGCTGCAGAGCCTGTTCCTAAAAAAGTGGACAAAATTCTTAGTGCCCACCAGGATAGACCCCACTGAACAAAGGGTATCCCAGTAGATGCCATGGTGGTTGTGGCGGCCACCAAAAAAAAGCTTGCCCAGGAAAGCTTCACTGTCCATCCCCCTAACAGGAAGTCTAGGGCTATGGACAGATTTGGAAAAAGGGTCTACACTGCTTTAACTTTTGCTGTCAGTGTTGAATTACCCTTCCCACTTTACGAGGCTACAGAAGGACTTCCTTAAGGAACTCTCTAGCTTAGGCCCTGAGTCCATGTCAGCAGAGGAGCGGATTTCCTTTACCTCCTGTATGGCTACTCTACAGTCCATTTCCAACACGTCCATGAGGCTGATCTCTCAAGCAGTTAAAGGTACCTCTAGGGCAGCTGGTTCCGGCATTGCCATTTGGTGCCATGCCTGGATACGGCTGTGTAATTTCATGGAACCCTTCAAGGTATCATTTGTCAATGTCCCCTTCGACAGTTCCTCCCTCTTTTTACTTTCTGAGAGAGACTGTCGCAGTGAAAAAATTGAAAGACCCTGTCTACCATCGGAATCCACTTCTCTATCCCACATAGGTCCTTCTCCAGAAATCAGCATAAGGGAAAAAGAAGTTGTGGTTCAGAAAATCCCAGGGTCTTTTCCAGGACGCTTAGGGAGATTTTCTCCCCAGGGGCATTGGGAGAATAATTCAAGTGGTAGACACCACCCTCGGGGCAGGGGGGGGGGGTCTGCTGAATCAGGGGTCTTGGGATTGTCCTTCGGAGAAATCCTTGTAGCATCCCTGAGGTGTTGCTGGACTGTCCCTTTCTGGAGGCAGTCAGGGGACGATGCTTCTTGCACCTAGAAGCCTAGTTAGCCAGCATGAATGACAGGTATATCCAGAGGGTATTCCATTCCCTTTTTAAATCTGTGCAAGCCAAAACACCACCACCTGAATGTTCCACCCAATCAAAGGGAGGTGGCAACTATCGAGCTCACAAAGTCATCCAGGAGGTCCTATCAGACCAGAACAGATCAGGGATTTACTCTATTATTTTTAGTTCCAAAGAAAATGGGATCTCTCTTCCATACTGGACCTAACTTACCTGAACAAGTCAGTCAAGCACACAAAGTTCAGGATGGTTCCGGTTCAGTCCATTCATCCTTTCTGCAGAAGGATGACTGGGTGTGCTTGATAGCCCTCAAGGATGCATACTGTCCTATGAAAATGAACAGACGCTCCAGAGGGTACCTCCATTTCAGGCAAGGAGCCAGTCACTACTGATTTTATATGCTTCCATTTGGTCTCACCCACAGGGTGTTCGCCAAATGCATGACAGTAGTTGCAGCTC
This sequence comes from Protopterus annectens, assembly GCF_019279795.1. Lineage (NCBI taxonomy): Eukaryota > Metazoa > Chordata > Ceratodontiformes > Protopteridae > Protopterus > Protopterus annectens. The sequence goes on along the minus strand of NC_056743.1, from coordinate 236,829,207 downwards.
CCGTCAGACTACAGGGATTCCATGTGTTTCCTTACCTGGACGAGTGGCTCCTAGATGCACCATCCAGGCATCTACTGGTTCAGGCCAGGGATTTTCATTTGCAACTGGCCCCAACCTTTAGGTATCACTATAAACATTCAAAAGTCACAATTACAACCTGTGCAAGTGATAAATTTTATAGGAGCCCACTTGAATGCAAACAAAACCCTGGCTCTACCAGACAGGATTCACTCACTATGGACACATCAGACAAATGTTAGCAGTGCCAGTTCCTCCAGCAAGTCTTGTTCTCAGGGCTCTGGATTCTGTGGCTGCAACAATGGCTTTTGTATGTAATTGAGCTTTCGGTAGTAGAGTCCTGCAGTAATTCCAAAAAACAAGACTGAAAGAGGCAGCCAGGCACGACAATAAGAAGCCAACCGTTTATTTAGAATAAAATAATAAAAACAAGCAAAACCAAAGACTTACTTGTTTTTGCTTGTTTTTGTTATTTTATTCTAAATAAATGGTTGGCTTCTTATTGTCATGCTTGGCTGCCTCTTTCAGTCTTGTTTTTTAGAATTTATGGACACTTGCTGCAGTTGAAGAGCCTAACCCTTGTCTTGGAGATTTAATTTCAGTTTAGAGTTGTGCAGGAAACGTCAGTCCAGTGGCCCCTTCTGCATCATCCCCTCAGTCATTCTATAAGACAATCTTGAGTGCACAGAAATTCTCTTTTGTGGTGGCTTCATGATCCAGAAGTGTCTCAGGGCCGACCTTTCATTCTTCCCACCCCTGTTGCTACATTGACCATGGATGCTTCCCAGCTTGAGGGGGTGGGCATTACCTGGGACAAAACAGTTCAAGGCACATGGACTCCCCAGGAGGCCGATCTGCATATCAACATCCTAGAGATTAGAGTGGTGCTTTTAGCTTTGCAAACCCTTCACTCCGTTCTTCCTCTAGGGACATTTGCGATTCAGACCGACAACATGTCTGTTGTGTGGTAGCTCAACAAACAAGGTGTTACCAAGTCCTGCACCTTTGTCAGAAGCAATGAGAGTGTGGCAGTGGGCTGTCACTACCAACCGCTTTCTAATTGCAATGCATATTCTGGGGATCACAACATATTGGCAGACAGGCTCAGTAGAGTTCTATTGTTGCCTCACAAGTGGTCTCTGAATCAGTCAGTGGCAAACACGATTTTCCTCAGATGGGGTCAACCCTGATACAAACTCTTTGCCTCTCCCCTCAACAAGTGCAGCAGGTACTTTGTCCTAATCCCCCCACTGGGACAGTCACCAAGAGACGCTCTAGTGTATGTTTGGCCACCTGGTCGTCTTTATGCATTCCCCCCGCTTCCTCTGTCTGATTCCTGAATTTCTTTAGAAGGCATGCAAGTTGAAGAGCAAATTGATCCTCATTGCCCCATTCTGGCCTCAATAAATGTGGTTCACCTTCCTGTGGTCTCATCTAATTTGCCCTGCATGGACCTTTGACCCACCTCCAGACCTCCTGTCTCACCCCTCAGGGTAACGTCATCCAGATCTTCACAACTTGAAACTAACCTGCATGGTTTCTCCAATTCTGATGATAGCTAGACAATCCAGGGTTTCTTCTCCAGTTCAAAAGAATATCATTTCTTCCCATAAATCTTTTACCAGGAAAATTTATAAAAGTAAGTGGAAAAGATTTTCTGTTTTTGGTGGTCTTGGACTTCTAGCTGGTCTTTTTCATGCGGAGGCCAGCTTCTCTACCGTTAAAGTTTAGTTGGCAGCCATTTCTAATTTTCACATTGGGGAAAAATGCATCTTGTGCAAAGCCTTTCTCAAGGGTACGTTCCTCCTTCGACCTCATATCAAGGATCGTACACCTCTATGGGATCTTACATTGTTTCTTCAAGCTCTGACCTTGCCTCCTTTTGAACCTGCTGCTAAGGCAGAATTGAAAATCTCATCCTGGAAAACAGCCTTGTTAGTAGCCATTACTTTGGCCAAGAAGAGGGTTTTGGACTTTCAAGCATGGTCTTCCAACCCCCCCCCCATCTTATTTTTCTTTAAGACAGTTACTTTCCTAACTAATCCTTCTTTCTTACCAAAGGTTGCATCAGTAGACACCATTAATCAATCTCCCTGTTTTTTTCTGAATTTTCAAAATAAGGGTGAATATATGTTGCATCTTTTAGACATTCATAGACAATTCTGTTTCTACCTGGATAGGACAAAAGTGTTAAAATCTGATCAATTGTTTGTAGCTTTCTCAAATTCCAAAAAAAATGAAAGCTGTTGTCAAAGCTATCATTGCTCAGTGGTTAAGGGATTGTATTTCTCATGTTTATTCATTGAACAATGTTCCTTTATCTTGACCAGTCAGCTCATTCCACGAGATCCATAGCCACATCCCAGGCCTTCTGGTCCAGAGGTTCCTTGGAAGAGATTTGTACAGCTGCTTCATGGACAAATTGTCACACCTTCATTTTGCATTACAAACTTGATATATCAAGGAATAGGACTGCTTTTGCCTCTGCAGTTCTCCAGAATATCCTTCCATGAGGCCACCCAGGTTCATGTAGTTGGGGACTCTGTCCCACAGGTTTGATAAAGACTTGAACAGACAATATCATATAAAGAGGTTATGTACTCACCATAACGTCCCATCTGTGTTGTCTCCTTCAGTCTTCAACCTTTCCTCCTTCCCCCTTCCTTATTTGTGAAAAACCTGATGGATAATCTGAGAAACTTTGTTCCTGTTTTGAGCTCCTGGACATTCTTTTAAGCTGCATTGTTTAAGTATGTATTTTTTTTCTTCTGAGCAAACTCAATCTGAGGTATGTGAGTGGACCTATGGGTAGTGTGAGATGAGCTGTAGCTTGGAATCCTTAACTTGCTAACGGCCGAGTTGGTTCCGGGGTCAGAACCAAGACCCACAGGTCTGATGACAACTGAAGCAGACAATGTAGATGGAACGTTATGTTGAATACAACTTCTTTATTTCTCATATTGCTTAACTGAACTTGGTATAACCACATTGATTCCCTTCCTTTTTGTTTTGTTACAACTATATTTGTTTTGAATACATCCTATTTAAAAATTGCATAATAGTATAACTGGTATAAACAGTTTGTATTATGTTTTAATTCTGGAAATTATTATTTATTCTAAAGTAATTTTTATTTACAGTCTATAAATTAAAGATACCAGCATTTAGTAACAAAAAGAATCCAAGGTATAAAGAACCACTGTTGTTCTGATAAGCTAAAACCCTGTCCTCATTTTCTTGTGGGTTTTAGACTCTTGCAAGTGTGGTCAGTGCCTTGCCTTCTGAGCAATAAGAAACTCTATAGTCTATGGCCTCCTTTTCCTTGAAAAGAAAAACTTCAGTCAATACCCATTTAAATTCATAGTTTTACTCCAAAATATCAAGAAGTCCATATTTAAGCAGTAACCCATGACTGCATGTGGGTAATGCTGGATTTACCCACTGTTGGTGTGGTTTGATCACGAGGATGAAATGAATGCGTTATTTCTATTATACAATGAAATTATTTACGAAATAAAGTGCTTACCTTTCTTAAATAATGTCTTTGTATAATGGCACTGTAGTGTTTCTCCATGTTCTTCTGCCTTTTCAAAATCTTGCCTTCCCATATTTGCACAGTACATCAGTGCAGTGCAGGGAAAGCAACAGTGAAGAGAGGATCTCTGTTGCTGGTGGTTTTTGACCAAGATTTTATGAAGAGCAGCCAAAATACAAGGGAAATAAGGTATGTTTCTGATTATTTTTGCAGAATGTTTCTGATTATTTTTGCAGAATGTATCTGTTTTGTGTTGTGTTTTGCTGTCCTATAAGCATATGCCAATAGAAAAGTCCAGCCGCTCAATGATACTTCAGTGGCCGGACTTTTTTCTGTTGGCATATGCTTGATTTATAATGGGCATGCAGGTTGGGCTGTCCAGTCAATTTGCACATTTTTGAATAACAATGACCTTTTGTATAATCTGGGATAAAGCAGTCAACTAGTGCTTTTCACCAACTGTGGAACGTTAGGCAGTGTAAAAACCTAGCAGCATTCAAACTTTAAATGAATGGTTGTGATCATATACATGCATCCCAAGCGTTATTGACTACAAACTTTTAACTATGCCAGACTATTGTCAGTGGAGCTTAATTTAGCCAAGAGGGAGAATCTGGTTAAACCTCCAGGACCTTTGGGGAAAACATATGGGAGCTTTAGGCTTATCTCTATTTTAATAGTTGTGCCTTTTATTTATTTTACTAGAGAAATTGAGTGCTTGGTAGTAAATACATATGCAGCAGTTGTATCAATTTACCATATTTAAGTACAGTTATATGCATCAATTTTCACGATTGTGACATTGCTTTCTTAATTTTACTTCAATAGGATGACCTGAGAGAATCATGTAAATAGATGTAATGCCCCAGTATTTAATAGGTTCATAGGTTGGTACTAGGCTATCAGCCCTAGGGCCTATACAAGCCTAGCCATAATTCCCTGGCTATTTCTTCCCACACTATTTACTTCCCTGGTCCCCTGTCTAGCAGGGCAACTGACGTAATCCCCAGGGTGAATTTCCTTTCTCCCATCCAATTGTCAAGGTTCCTTTGGAAGAGGGCCAAGGAGGCGCTCTGCTTGACATGTATGATGGGCAGTCTATTCCAGAGTCTGGGGAGTCTCTGGGTCAGGAATCTATCCCTCCAGCATATTTTGGTTATTGTGATGACAAGGTTTAGATCCCTGGAGCATGTGGCTCTGAGGGATTGGGATTTCTGTAAGTGTGGCATGTTCAACAGCTGTGGGTTTGACATGGCCTTGTATGTTAGGCAGAGATCGCCTCTGAGTAGACGATATGTGACCGAGTATAGTTGGAGTGTTTTAAGGCGGTCAGCATAGGGCATCTGCTTTAGGCCTATGATTCTTTTAGTGAGTTATTTCTGCGGCCTTTCCAGTTGTTGCAGATGTCTTGAGAGGTACATACCAAATGGGGTGTTGTATTCTATAATGGGTCTAATGAGGGATGAGTACAGTGGGACAATGACCTCCTTTTTACTGGATGAAAAGCCCTTAGTGATGAGGTGTGCCACATAGAAGGATTTCCTGACTGTTGAGGCGATGTGGTTATTGAAGGTGAGACCACTGTCCACCTGTGTCCCTAAGACTTTGTGTTCAGTGTACTGCCACCTATGTGGTAATTCATGGGTACATGTTTTTTTCCCAAAGGGGATAACTATACATTTCTTTGCATTGAGCTTGAGCCCATGGCTCTGGCACCAAATATCTGTTTCTGTAAGGCCCTTTTGTAGAGTATCCACATAATTTGGGGATTCAATAATGGCTCCCAGTTTGCAGTCATGTATGAACTTTGTTGGCCAGAGTCCCTTAGTGTTGGCATGTACTTCAGAGAAGTAGATGCCAAACAAGAGCGGTCCCAGGACTGAATCCTGAGGTACTCTATTTGTCACTTGTCTGGACCTGGATTTGAAGTCAGCTACTTTTACAGTGTGGGTTCTGTCAGTAAGCCAGTTGGCAGCCCATCGAGTGATGTAGGGATTAATGCCCAGCTTAGTAAGTTTATCTATGATTCCAGAGTGGGGGATGGTGTCAAAGGCCTTGGCCTTACACTCATCCACGGCTCTGTAGACTGATTCAAAGAAGTCAATCAGGTTCAGGAGCAAGATCGGCCCCTTACAAACCCAAAGTGGGTGGGGTCCAGTGTTTGAAGGTTGCCAATTTCTTTGTTTATAAGTTCCATGATAATATGTTCCATGGCCTTGCAGATCAGGCTCGTCAGACTGATGGGGAGGTAGTTCCCGGGATCCAAGTTGGGATCCCCCTTGTGGAGTGGGATAACTGTAGCTGTGCGCCACAAAGTGGGCATGAAGCCTGAGGTGAGGGTATGATTAAACATGACACTTAGGTGAGGTGCCAGTTCATTTTGTAGTTCATGTAGTACACAGCCCGGGATGTCATCTGGTCCCATGGAGAGTGCATTTTTTACCTGTGTGTTTATTACCGGAATTTGGCAATCTTCCGGTATTGAGATGGGCCCTTTAAGGGGTGAGAGGGAGGTGAAGCTGGCACTGAATCGATCTGCCAGGATATTGGCAATATCCTTGGGATCAGTGTATTTCATGCCATTCTGTTGTAGCTCGGAGCAGATCGGAGCATTGCCATTTAGATTCCTGACATAGTTATAGAATGCCTAGTGGTTGTCTTTGGAATCTTTGGCAATTTTATTTTCGTAACTAGTTTTGGAGGATTTTACGAGGGATCTCACCTTCTTACTGAGGCTGGTAAGAGTATTTTTTTCATCGTGGGATTTTCCTCTTTTCTGCAACAGTTTCTTCCTTTTATTGCAAAGTTTGTTTATGGCAGGGGGCCACCAGATTGACTTCCTTTTTTGGAGGAGAGCATCTTGGTTCTATTTGGGATGGCACGATTCATGCATGATTGGATGTGCTCATACAGAGCCTTAGTGTAGGACTCAGCAGTTGAACTTTCACTTCCCGTCTGCGTGGGTGTCATGAAGTTTGTCACTTATGACTTGAGTAGCATGAAGTTGGCTTTGGAGAAGTTTTTTATGGAAGTTTCCTTACTGGGGAGTGGGGGTGGGATGTGGATGTTAAGGATGATTAGCTTGTGGTCTGACCTGACCAACAAGGGGGTGACCATAGGTGTTGAGCATCGATTTCCCATGTTTGTAATTACCAGGTCTAGGATATTGGAGCCCCTGGTGGGACTATGGATTAGTTGATCCAGGGCATTGGAATCTATGAATTCCAAGAACCGGTGGGCAAAGGTGTTGGTACACGAGTAGTTTTGCCAGTTAATGGCAGGGTAGTTGAAATCGCCCAGTATTGGGGTGTTGGGTTGTATCTTAATATTTTCCAGTATGTTTAGAAAGGTGTGAATCTTGGGGCATGGTGGGGGATCTGTAGCAAGCTACAATTTGGATTGCAGTCTTACCTAGTGTTGCACCTGGAGAATTTCAGATGCATTGTGTTGGGCAACTAGCCTGGTGGTGTGACTATCCTTGGTAAATATGGACACTCCTCCACCTTTAGTGTTTCGATCCTGGTTTGGTGGCCGAAAAATGTGTTAAGAGTTGTAGGCTGGTATTGCAGGGGTGCTCTCTGGAGCCTTGAACCAGGTCTCAGTTACTGCACAGATATCGATGTTCTCCATTTTTAGGAGTGCCTCGAGTGTGCATTTTGAGGTTTAAACTTCTAGCATAGAGTAACATTACCTTCAAATTTTGCATGCTTGTACCTGTTACGGTGGTTTGCCTAAAAAAGGCAATATGGGGTTGGCAAGAACCGTAGCCATTAACCTGAATCCCAGGGGCGACAGCTGAAGATCATTTCTGGCGAAGCATCATGGTCTGTCGATCATGTCATCCCAGGCAGACAGATACTGGATCCCCTTTGAATGACACCAAAAGCTTAGCCAATTGAAATCAATCAATTTGTCCTTCTATTGTGGCATCATTCTGGGCGAAGGCAAGATGCTACTCAGGGCTAGGGTCATACCTGCCTGGGCCACATGATCTGAGAGCTCTTCCATGTCTCTCTTCATGTAGTCCAGGGAGTTACGTCTAAAGTCATTCACTCCAACATGGACAATGACAGAGTCATATTTGTGCTTGTTGTGGAGTGACTTGAGTGCATGCGTTATGTGGCGGATCCTGGCACCCGACAAGCAGCTGACTAATTTCCTCCTTGTTCAGCCTGGTGAGTGGGACATCAGTTTGCCTGACTATAGAGTCACCTATGACTAAAGTGTTAGGTACACTGTCTTGCCTTAGGGGCTGTTGCTGGGTGGCACACTGGTGTTGTGAGCTATGTGACACTTTGGTTGTGATTGGTGTTTGTTTGCATTTCAGCTTAGGAGGTCCTTGTTGCTTGGGCAGGTTACAGTTAAGGGCCTCCGCATATGTGGATTTAGTGTTGCTATCCGTGGGTGTTGGTGTGAGTTTAGAAGGGCTTTGTGTTGCTTGAGGTGTAGTGCGGATGTTAGCCTTCTCCTCTTGACTGTCTAGCACAATCTTGGGTGGAGAAAGCTTTGCTTCCAGTTTGGCTATGTAAGTGCATCTCTCACAGGTTGTAGTGTTGGGTGGTAGGAGGAGAGGGTTGTCTGTGTACATGAGGCAATTGCTGCATTGCCCCAGTATGCCCAGATTCACCAGGTGGACAGGAGAAATCACCGGAAGCTGACCCTTGGACATGCCTGGTTTGGTGCTTTTTTATGAAAAGTACAGGAGCTGTTTTCCCTTCCCTTAGCAATGTACTTAGGCTGTTTAGTGCCTATGATTAATTTCTCATTAATAAAGAGAGTTGAGTGCTTGTATCAGTTTAAGGCTTCCTAGTGCTTTCCAGCAGGTATTAGAGCAAGTGCTAGTCACAGAGATGCTTAAAGGTAAGATGTAAGCTCTTTAGAGCTAATCTGTAGAATTCTGCTTTTTTCTCCCACCTTTCTGAATTCAGTATTAATGTAATTACTGTTTTATTAAATGTTTGATGTTAAGTTGTCAATCTCGCCTTCATTCTTGCTTGATGGGTTCGGAGCCGATCCTGCCCACTTGCTTTAGCTCGAGAACTCCTTTTACCAGCTCGAGGCAGCCCCATATCCCATGATGCAAGGCAGTAAGTACCCAGATCTCGCTTCGCTTGGGAGGTCTTCTCTTTACCAGCTACTGGTAAGTTGTTCACCTTTGTGAAGTTTTAAGACCCCTTTTACTAAAAAACCTTGTATTGATAGTTTTAAACTTATTTTATACTTTTTCTGACAGAAATTTCCTGTCTCCTTTATTTTTTGTTAGTGTATCTTAAAAAAACCCTTCCCATCCCCTGTTAGGGTGTGTGTATTTGTTTTGTAGAATACCTTTTGGTATTTATTTAAGTTAATTTTTGACTGGTGTGTGTGTGTGTGTTTTTTTCGCACCATGTCAAAGGAGAGGGTCTCAGGTTTTAAGAAGTGTGACTGCTGTCAGAAGATGTCTCTGACAGACGGTCACACTTCTTGCCCTGTATTGTCTGGGCCCTCTTCACCTGCAGGACTCCTGTGCTATTTGTCACTCCTTCAGCCAGAGAGCAAACTGGTTCTTAGGGCCGGAGGCTCTCCGGCTAAGTCGGCTCCATCAAAACCAGCAAGAGTTTCCAAGGCCCAGGCTTCTGTTCCTAAGCCTGCGTGAGTCGAGATCTGCCCGGCTGGAGCCGATTCTGGCTTTCGGCACCGATGGCTATCGGTGCCGAAGATGTCGGCTCCGATCGGCTCCGACACCCATGTGGCATCGGTGTCGGCTCCGATCGGCTCCGACACCGTACTTTGGTGGCTGTATCGGCTCCGGCTGGAGCCGACATCGATTCTGTCGGCGTCGGCGCCGACAGGATCTGTAGTATCGGCTCCGATGGCTCATTCCAGGAAGAGGTCGAGGTCTCCTTCCTTGCTATTTTCGACCGATGCTTCGGCTCCGGCCGCCTCTTCTATCGGAACGGAGCCATCGGAGCCGATCTTCAAGGTCATCCAGGTTGTCAGATCATGACCTAGAGAGTGGTCAGTAGATTACTCAAGTCACAGGTACTGGCCCAAATGCTACACAGTCCGTCTCAGCAGGCGACTGTTGGTCCACATCCGTTACAGTTCCTCCTTCAACTCTACCCCAGAGTTTGGAGTTGGAGTCTTCGGGCATGGTTACTGCTACGGCTGGAGGACGGATACCCCTTCTGTTCCTTCAGCCTCTACTCTTATCTCCTCTTCCTTAGAGGGATTCGGTGGTCGGGCTTCCATGGTCTCCTCCGAGGGGTGAGTGGCATCGACCCTTGTCGAGCCCGCTCTTCCCCTTGAGCCTCGGCCTTGGTGAGCTCGGCTCCGATATCTGCCTCGGAGACTTCCTTCGGTGGTCCCGGAGTTCCTAGCTCTTCGGAGCGGGTTCTCTCGGACCTGCCTGGGAGGGAGCATTCGAGGTAATGAAGAGTGTACTGGCCACTGGTATCAATCAGCAGTCTGTTCCGTAGCTCCTCCCTCTATAGTACCTGTTGACATCTCTGCCACTTCTCTTGCTACAGGACCCAGAGATCCTCCGCCTCAGGTTTCCCCATTGGGAATTTCCCCTCTTCGAGGACTCTCCTGATGTTTCGGGAGATCCTCCTAGGAAGAGGACTTGTAAGAGGAAGCATGTAGACTCCCCGAGTCTGTCACGGATACTGACTTTGATGAGTCAGAGGGATCCCTAGATCCCCTCTGAGGATGTCTCCTTCTCAGACATCCTAGAACTTCTGAAACAGAGGGAAACTGGCCCACCAATCCCTCTGAGGATGAGTCAGTATACCTAGAGTTGGCTGGATCTCGGCCCTCCACCTCCTGGGTGTCTCCGCCTTCGACCCCCTTATGCAAGTTATTGCACGAAGGCTTGGGCAGCTCCTGACTCTGTAGAGCCAGTCCCTAGGAGGCCTTCAAAATTTATCACTGCCAGTGACAAACAATTCCTTACCAAGGGTGTCCCCGCTGATGCCATGGTGGTGGCTGCGCCACCAAAAGGAACTTGCAGATCCTTCCGTGCCGTCCATCCTCCTAATAAGGACTCTAGGACCATGGATAGGCGGATGTTTTCCTCAGCGACCTTTGCTGCTGAATTATCTTTGTCACTTCACCAGACTCCAGAGAGATATCCTGAAGGAGCTGGGAGAAGTGGATCCTACAGCTGCAGGGGCTCAAGAAAAGATTGGCCAGCCAGGAACCACACCTCTCATTCCTAACCTCCATCTATGGCTAATATTATCTTATGTGGATGAGCGAGTAGAGACGCAGGATGGAACCCTCAATTCCATTGCTAACTCCTCCACTCTCCATGCGGGCTAATATCTTATGCGCGGATGGAAGTAGTAGAGCCGCAGGCACAGGTGTGGCTCTTAGACGCCAAGCCTGGATGCGGCTATGTGATTTTATGGATCCGTCCTTCACAAATTCTCCCTTGATGGGTCAGCTTTGTTTGGCCCTCAGGTGAAGAAACCTTGACCAGGTGTGAGCAGGACGGCAAGACTCTTTCTGCTGTTGGAGTCCGTTTTCCACCCCTTCTAGGCCTTATCCCAAAGGACAGAAGGGTGGGAAGATGTGGTTCCAAATCCCAAGGAGTCACGGATTCACGTGGTCAGTTTACCCCTACAGGCAGAGGGGTAACAACAACAGACGCCGCCTAGAGGCAGAGGGGGTCGAAGAACCAGGGAAACAGGGAGCCTCTCTCTGATAAGCCCTTTCAGCATCCCTGAGGTGTTGCCCGGCTGTCCCTCCTTGGAGGCAGTCGGGGAAGATTATCACTGTACCCAGAAGCCTGGCATTCCCTCACTCAAGACAGATGGGTACAGTCGATCATATCCAAGGGTTACATAATTCCTTTCGAGGAAAATCCCTTCCCTCAAGTTCCCTTCCAGATGTACCACCCGGTCTAAGGGAGATTGCAGAGTTAGAAATCAAAACTACTGCAAAAAGAGCCATTCAGCCAGTTACAATAGACCATTCAGAGCCGGAATCTACTCAAGGTTCTTTTGGTCCCCAAAAGACGGGAGACTGGAGACCAATACTGGATCTCAGCAGACTCAACAAGTCTGTCAGGAAGACAAGATTCGAATGGTCACTCTTCAGTCAATTCTGCCCTTCTTACAGAAGGACAACTGGATGTGCTCAATAGATCTTCAGGATGTACTATCACATCAAAATTCACAGACGCCAGGAGATTTCTCCGCTCGGCTGGGGTCCAGTCACTTCCAGTTCAGAGCCCTGCCCTTTGGTCTCACTACAGCCCCAGAGTGTTCACCAAATGCATGGCAGTGGTCACGGCTCACCCGAGACGTCAAGGATTCCAGGTGTTTCCGTATCTCGACGACTGGCTCCTGTCAGCCACCACCAGGCATCAGCTTATACAAGCCAGGGATTACACAATAGACCTTTGTTCTCATTTAGGCATCTCAGTCAACTTCGAAAAGTCATCCTTATCGCCCTGCCAGTCTATTACCTTCATAGGCGCAAACTTAAACACTGTTCGGATGTCAGCTACCCTTACAGAACAAAGAGTTTCAGACATTCAGACTCATGTCAGGATCATTCTGGCCAGCAAGAAAGTACAGGCCAGAATGGTTCTAAAGGTATTAGGTCTCATGGCTGCGGCCATTACTCTTCTTCCTGGCTCGATTCTACATGCGCCTCCTTCAGTGGATGCTGTTCACACAGTGGTCATACCAGCAACTCCCAGTGCGTCACCAGATTCTGGTGACACAAACATGCAAAGAACATCTTGCTTGGTGGATCACATCGTCTCAGGTTCACCAAGGCAGGTGCTTTGTACCTCCGTCCCCGATAGCCACTGTCACCACGGATGCCTCCCTGATCGGGTGGGGGGGTCATTATCAGGGCAGGATGGTTCATGGGACGTGGCAACCGTTCGAGGACCATCTGCACATAAATGTCCTGGAGATGAGAGCAGTGCTTTTAACGTTGCAAGCCCTCAACGACTTTCTTCCCATAGGGACAATTGCAGTCCACACAGACAACATGTCTGTAGTTTGGTATATCAACAAACAGGGCGGAACCAAGTCCTACCCCTTGTGTCGAGAAGCGCTCAGGCTATGGCAATGGGCGATCTCCTCTCATCGGTTTCTGGTAGCAACGCATATCCCTGGGAAAACCAACATTATAGCGGACAGATTGAGCAGAGCTATTCTCATGCCTCACGAGTGGTCTCTCAAGCAATCCATAGCGGAAGAGATTTTTCTGGAATGGGGTCATCCATGTTGCGATCTTTTTGCTACTCCCCAAAACAGCAAATGTCCAGACTTCTTCACCCTCTTATCAGGCCATCCCCCCAGAGACGCTCTGACCCAGGATTGGCCCCAGGGACTTCTTTATGCCTTCCCTCCATTTCCTCTGATCCCTCAGGTGATCCAGAAAGCTACCGTTTTGAGAGCCAAATTGATTCTCATTGCCCCTTACTGGCCTCGACAAGTTTGGTTCCCGTTCCTTCATCATCACCTTTTGGTGCAGCCGTGGCATCTGGACCCAGTGCCAGATCTACTGATTCACCAATCCGGTCAGCTGCACCGGTCAATCCCTTCTCTCAACCTCACAGCATGGTTGCTCCACTTCCTTCCTTAGCCAGGCTTCCTTTGATCTCTAACCCAGTTAGAGACATCATTGTAGCTTCACTAAAATCCTCTACCAGGAGGATTTACACAAGCAAATGGAAACGTTTCTCTTATTGGGCTAAGGCCCAAAATATTGATCCTTTTACTGCCCCTGTTCAGGCAGTTCTGGACTTCTTAGCAGAGATTTTTCATGCAGGCTCCTCTTCTTCCACAGTCAGAGTTCAGTTGGCTGCTATTTCTAATTTTCATGTCGGGATAGCAGATCATAATATTATGTCCCATAGGCTCTGCAGGGCCTTCTTGAAAGGAATTTTCCTACTAAAGCCTCCAATCAGGAATCCTCCTCCTCAGTGGGATCTAAATTTAGTGCTGACATCCTTGATTCTTCCCCTTCGAGCCAGCTGTTTCTTGTTCCATGAAATATCTTTCTTGGAAAACTTTATTCCTAGTGGCTATTACATCTGCCAGGAGGGTGTCTGAACTTCATGCTCTTTCGGTTCGACCCTATTTGATTTTTCACAAAGACAGAGTATCTTTGAGAACTAACCCATCCTTTTTACCTAAGGTCGTTTCATTAAACAATCTGAATCAATCCATTGATCTCCCTGTATTTTTCCTAACTATTCAGATAGAGCTGAACAAAAGCTACATTATCTTGACGTCCACCGTCAGCTTAGATATTATTTGGACAGAACAAAAAATTTAGAAAATCTGATCAACTTTTTGTTTCCTATGCGGATAATAAAAAGGCCTTCCTGTTTCTAAAGTGACTTTGTCCAGATGGCTTTCTTCGGTCATCACTGAAATTTATACGATCAGGGGAAAACAGCTGTGCTCAAAACCTAAAGCACATTCAACTAGGAGTTTAGCTACTTCTACAGCTTTTCAAGCTAGACTGCCTTTGGACACTATTTGTGCAGCGCCACTTGGGCCACTCCTCACACTTTTGTTTCCCATTACAAATTGGACTTGGCCTCCAGGGACAGAGCCAGTTTTGGCTCTACAGTCCTCAAGAGTTTGTTCCATTGAGCCACCCAGGACAGAGGTGCTAGGGACGCGGTCCCATCAAGCAAGAATGAAGGCGAGATTGACAACTTAACATTAAGAAGTTATGTACCTACCATAGCGTTCCATGTTAGTTGTCTTCTCTCGCCTTCTTTCTTGACCCTCCCTCCTTCCCCTGGCCTGGACAGACCTTGTATAAGAAACTATTATGCTAAAGACCATTCAGACCTGGTCCTTTTTCCATCTGTAAGTTTCTTCTTCCTTTGGGAAGTATTTTATGCTTGGTGTTGTTGCCCTTTGTCAACAAACGAGATCTGGGTACTTACTGCCTTGCATCATGGGATATGGGGCTGCCTCGAGCTGGTAAAAGGAGTTCTCGAGCTAAAGGAGCCGAGGATCGGCTCCGAACCCATCAAGCAAGAAAGAAGGCGAGAGAAGACAACTAACATGGAACGTTATGGTAGGTACATAACTTCTTATTTCCTGTTCATATTCTAACCATTTTTCCTGGTTATACTGAATTGTAATATACTTTGCATATCAAATAGTTGCAGTTAATTAATGTGTTGTTATTCTGTGACAAATTTTCATAGTTTAATATTTTTCTTTAAACTGGTATTGTATTTGGCATTCACATGTGCAGCACTTTTGAGATTAACTATGCCTTTTATGTTGCAATGGCTTTTTCAAGCTGGTGACAAATGAATGGAAAATAAAAGTAAAAGAATTTAAAAAATGAAATCTTGGTCTCCCTTGGATAAATTATGTTTGGCCCTTCTACAGCTGAGGTGCTTAAGAGCTTTAAAGGGAGGTGAAAGTTGATTCAAGGGATGACCCAAATTTTCCAGCCCTCATTTTCAAGGCAAATACAACTTTTCCTACCACCTCAGTTTCCATTTTCAAGAAGCAAATCAACTAGCAAACAGGATTTTAAAAAGTGGTGACAAGGCTGAAAAGGAAAGGGAAAAGCCTCTCAAAGTTGGACAGTCCAAAAAGAATGACTGCTGCTTCAGGCACCCCAACCCTGGCAATGTCTCCCTCTGTCTTAGTGTACACCTTACTATGTGACATCCGAATGAAAGACAAATGGGGTTTGAAAGTCATTCTGCAGGGGTGCACTTGGCAATGCGAGTTCCTCCCTTCTTTCCAGTGTATTCCTCTTTGCCTAGTAAACAAACTATTAATGTTTGTTCCAGTAATGGAGCATATGTTATCTTATAGAGTCATAGAACCAATGCCTGCCTGCTTTTACTGTCAGATGGGCCGAGGGTTTTATTGAAGGATTTTTCTGGAGCCAAAAAAGGATACACCTGGTGGCCTGTGCTACACCTATCCATTCCTAGTACTTTTGTTAAGGTCCAAAAATTCAAAACATTATTAATTTAAACCCTGTTTACCTCTTCTCTCTTTATTAGATACCTGCTGTAAAATTTCCATAGGCAAACATTTCAGTTATTTAAGATGTTCACTATTAAGATGTATTAGTTCTTTCTCTTACCCTTTGCTTTAAAAGAATATTTACATGTCTGACTGCAGTGATTGCTTATTGAATATTTCAAGGCATTCACATTTTTCCATATTTGGATGATCTTATATTTACATATTTTTTTTCCAGTTATCAAGAGTCCTTAGCAGTTCAGAATCATCTGCTCACTCTGGGTTTTCATGTGACCTTACAGAAGTCTTCTATCTCATCCCTTCTTACAGAATAGTTTCCCCTAGGATGTCTGCCATAATCTGCCTTGGGAAGAGCATTTTTCCACCCTAAAAAGTAATTCTTCCTGAGTAGTTGTAGTCAAACATGGGGAATAGCCAGGGAATTTCTATGAATTTTGGGGTACTTGGCTAGTATGATTCTTCGATTTCCATAGAAGACTTCACATGAGAAAAACTCGGTGGTACTTCAGATCAGTTAATATCTGCACTTTTATTTTCTTTTTATATTGAAGTTCCATTGAAGTAACACAACAGATAAAAGCATGTAAATATCAGAGATGATGGCAGCTATAAATGCTTTGAAATCCCTAAATCATCTTTGGTTTTCAGGACCTCTGAAAGTTTTCACAGGCAGCACCACAATGATGTGTTTACTTCAACAAACTGGAGGGTACCAGATCTTTTCCCTCTTTGTAGGCTTGTTGTGATAGTCTAGGAGGTAGCAACTCAGCTCATTTTGACTTTTAAGGCTTCATACATCCTGCTAAAGCAAAACATCCTGTCAGACAAGCTAAGCAGGACCAAGGCAGACGCTCATGGATGGAAACTGTACGGTTGGGGAGGATGTTGATCCACCTGAGGAGCACTTCAATTAGATCTGTTTGCCTTCTCTCAGAACAAAGTAATTCTGCCCCAGTATTCCCAGCAAACAGGTCTGGCAGACACACAAATTCTCCCTTTTCACTGATATTCAGAGTTGTTCTAAAGTTTCAGAAGGACTCGTCACAGATAGTGGTGGTGACCCCATTTTGACCCAGGAAAAAGTGGTTCTATCTTTTGAAACTGGCACAGGGCAATTAACAGACACTTCCCCATAGACTGAATTTACTCTTTCAAGACGGGGGTTGTTTGATAAACCCTACACTGAAATCTCATCAGTTGACTGCCTGGATGATAGAATGTTGATACTTTCTGGCACCTTTTTCTGAATATGTGCAGCAGTGTACTTAAGGAGGCTAAAATAGCTTACTACTAAAAAATCATATAAGGAGAAAAAAATCTGGACAGCGCCATTTCATGGACTAGGAACCCTTTAAGGCCTGTCTGTCTTTGGTTCTTCATTATTTGTGAGTTGTTGTCCTATGTCCTTTATTCTTCTGTTATCAAAATTCATCTGTCAACCATTTCTTCTTGGCTGCCCTTGGATCCCTTTTTTCCTACTCCCATGAAGCAGTCTCTAATAAGGGTTTTGCATGTCTGTCCATCTAGAGAGGACGTGTCTCCACCTTGATATCTAAATGTTGCGCTTGAGAAGATTATTCTTTTTGCATTTGAACCAGATAATCTGGCTGAATTGAGGTGGTTAACATGGAAAACTATTTTACTTATTGCTGTGACTTCTACCTGAAGAGTATCTGATTTACAAGTCCTTATGAGTCAACGCAGCCTCATTTTCCACAAGGGTGGGGTTTCTTTAATAACTAATCCTTCTTATGTCTAAAGTGGTTTCAGAGTTTTCCTTGAGCCAGTTTATTAATCTCACTGTCCTTTTTCCAGAACCCAAAACAAAGGGAAATTGAATTCTTCTTATTCTGGATATCCACACTCTGCTCCTACACTACCTAGACAAAACTCAGGCCTTTAGTAAAGCTGGATCAGCTGTTTGCCTCCTATGAAGGCAAGAGAAAATGGCAACCACCATCAAAGCAGACAGTTTCTAGATGGTTGTGTCATGCAATTTGTTCTCCCTAACAAAAAACTTCAGTGCAGGGTTAGATCCCATTCACCAGAGCATAAGCTTCTGTGGCTTTCTGGAAAATGACTGGCTTTAAAAGTATTCTAGAAGCAACAATGTAGTCTTCCATACATATTTTTACAAAGCTTTACTATGACTGTTCTCCAGGGACTACTGAATTCTTAATTTACTTCTTCGTCCCTTTTTGGTTAATAAGATATGGTAATCTTCCTGAGTAGTTTAAGCTACTGCAGCAGTGGTCTAATGTTCATCATAGTATAGTTGTATAAGTAAACTTACCATCACAGTCGAAATACTAATAGATCTTTGTAGTAGGCGTTCTTTCCATCCAGGCCCCTTTAATTGTATTTGTGTTTTACCAGGGTGTGGTTATATATGCCCTTGTGAATATAGTTTTCTTGTTTTTCCTTTCAATGCTGTAGTCTTCCTTCTTGGAGTGAGAAGCTCTGAAGCTTTTGGAGCTGTAACTGCTTTTTATATGGAGCTTTTTAGCTTTGATAAGCTAGCTGGTTGGGGTCCAACTGTAGCCAGCTGTGCAGTCTGTTTAGGAGTGCTTCTTTTCTGTTGTGCTGTGAAGAACGCTCTCAATTCATGAGTTTTAGATTTTATATTTGAATTGTTTGCCCTTCCATCTGTTGAATGTATGCGTTTGCTGGTGTTGGAGTTAATCCTTGCTATAAAATTCTCCCTTATAATTCAGTCTTTGTAAGAAGGATTGTGCAACTTCATATCCATATTTTTGGGACCTGATTTGGTACTGTTATATTTGAAATACCTTTACCTTGACTCCACTTCTTAAAAGGTTGTCTTGATTTTGTCCTTGAGCCAGTTTGTTCATATCCTAATTTCTTCACAGGGGCAGAAACTGGAAGAGAGAATGCACTTCATCTGAAAGTGCATTGACTGCTCTGGTATTCCTTGTGGCAGGTACACTAGAGTAGTTAGATGGGTCAGTGTTCTCTCTCTCTGTTCAGTGAGACAAGGTACATAGCCCTAGCTCTGGACCAGTAATCAAGGAGCCTCAGTCCTCAACACTGGCACCAGTGGGGGATATTCAGTGGGGGGGGATAACAGGTGTACACATAGTATCTTCAGATGCAGCTCTGTCCAAGTGCAGTCGAGTACAATTTCCCTTAAAAGCATATGAGGAACACAGTCAGTCTTTCTTGGGCTGGTTTCTTCCTCTTTCTCCAAATCACCAACAAGACTCCCCACTGGCTCAGCTATAGAGTTAAAATCTCAGCTGAGTGTCCAAGCCAAGATCTTCAGCACCCTCTCTGTCCAGTCAGTGCTGCATGTCCCTGCCCAAATAGCTGACACCCACACTCTGAGGTTTGATTTACACACACACACACACACACACACACACACACACACACACACACACACACAAGGCTGGCACAGGTTTACTAGCTATGCTCCCTTCTACCCAAACCTTAAGGTAGTTATAACTGCAAATAGACTCCTGCCAGCTACCTCAAGGCTCTTCCAAGGGTACCCAATATACTGAGTGAAATTAATATCAATACAAACAGTAGTTTGACCAAGAGCAAGGCTATTAGGAGTGGCGCTCACAGTGTCACCAAATAAATATGTAAGTACTCTCAAAACTTAAATATCTCTACAAAGATCAGCCACAATGAAAGGCTTAAATATATTTAGTAATGAATAATAAAGGAACAACAAAATACTAAGCATATATGCACAGTGACATCCGAGTTCAAAACACAAGAAATGTTGAAAATAACATTGAAGGACAGGCTCAGACAAATAAAGAAAATGTCTAAACTAAGGTTCACTATATTCCTGACTGAATGTAAGAGAATTATACTATTCCCTAATAACGTTCTTAATAGAGCAAGGCAGATAATGCGGTGAATGGCCCCCGTTGTCAGGCCCAGGACAGAATACAGAATGCCAAGTCTCACTAAGAGACTTCTCAAAATAATGTCTAAAATATTACCTCTGGTATAGCTTGCAGAATGACATCATTTCTGGTCATCTGACTTTGTTCCCATGAACCCCCCATTGCTGGAAGCTGGCAGGATTTAGCACCTGCCTGCAAAAATACACAGGCAAGGGCTTTTGCTCAGATCTGTGGCAGGTGCTGGAAGTCATAAATCAATCTCATACCTCCATGCTTTCAGAGTAGAAGTTAGTTCACCCCAAAGACAATACAGAAAGCTTCCTAGTACAGACTGTGTTTCTCTGGCTGCATTGAAACCTGTGAGATAGCATCTTTATAGCCTAGCCCATAAAGTGATTTAATTTCATTTATAGTTTAAAGTTTTTGGAACTGAGGTTAACCTTCCAGTTTGTTAAAACATATACATTTAAACAGTTACAGTAGTGCTTGTACATTTCTGCTTTCTCCAGTACGGCACACTGTGGATACATTTCAAACACAAGCAGTTTACAAATACGTTTTCAGCACAAACATCTGTACAAATCAGTTTGATATACACATGGCATACAGTTCTAATACATTTGTAACACAAGCATCTTGAATAAATCAGTTTTATATTCACAAATGGCATATAATTTACAAAATTCTAGCTAGCTATGCTGGCAGTATCTCCTTTCATCACATGAGCAACGAATAAGACAGTTGTTTGGCCTTAATGCATGCACACAAACACAATTACACAGTGTTAAAAACAACAAAACAAGCAAAATGAGGACAAATGCTCTGAAAGCTAAGCACAATAAATGTAAAAGATAAAAATAGCACCAGAACACTCCACAGCGAATGGAACACACAGAATCCAGCTGCAGTATTAAATCGAAGTCCAAACACGTAATATGTAAACCAAGGTTTATTAATAATCCAGGTTAGTGCTTTCACCCCCACGGGCTTCTTCAGACCTATTACATCTCATAGCAAATGCTACCAATATTTAAACTAAATCCTTTATGACATCAGTTACCATTATTAATTATTTAATTAAGATAGTATTAAATTAAGCTGTAGAAATCCATTTAAATTCCTGGTATAAATATTCAACCAAGAAACCACTTCTAATATAGAAGTTAATATATAAAATATACAAAATTTACATATATATATATATATATATCTGTGTGTATATATATATATATATATATATATATATATCTGTGTGTGTGTATATATATATATATATATATATATATATATATATATATATATATATATATAAAAGTTATGTCAAAAGTATATGAAAAAAATGTATAAGGAAAGATGTATTTAAAAATGGATATGTGTATATATATATATAAAAACATTTAAAAATTGTTCAGCAAATACATGCATATATATCAAACATTTACAAACTATTATACATGCAAGTTATACAAATTCATATAAAACTATATAAAAAACATTACATGACATATTCAAATGCAGTATCCTGTCTAGATAAACTAATTACATTTTTTTTCATCTAACAAATAGCCTTCTATTTTTCAGGGTTGGTTTAATAGGGACCCTATCATTAAGTCCAGGTCTCTGATCTGCCCTTAGCATGATAATCCATCTAGCCTCTATCCTTTCTGTGAAATTTTTTAAATCCCCACCCCTAGAATTGGGTGTACTGATTTGTAATACCTGGAATTTAAAACTGTGTGTCGTCCGTGTTCATTACATGCTTTGATAATGCATTATGAGAGGGTTTTATACGTATACTATACAAATGTTCCCGTATCCTTTCACATAATAGTCTATTGGGTTTCCTTACATAGAATGCATTGCATGCCATGCACCTAGCTAGATGGATCATGTGCTGTCACAATTAGCTGAAATATTAAAATCAAACTGTTTCAGTGTGACAGGTTGTATAAAACTGGTATCCTCGGACACAAATGGACAATAGTTACATTTGTGACATGGTCTGGTACACTGTATTGTATCTTCTCTATCGAGTATAGCTGGACCTCTGGGGTAACAGAGTAATCTATGCAGATTAGACTTATTTCTATATACAAATGTAGGTCTTTCTCCTACTATCCCTTTAACTTAGGGTCTGTAGTTTGGACTCCCCAGTTTCTGTAAAAAATTTCTTTCATGCTACTAATGTCTTGTGTATAATTCAACGAGACTCTAACTGTAGGTTTACTAGTTGTCATATCAATGACACGGGGTCTCTCTGGTGTTCTTCCTAAGTGTGTAGAACCTCCAAAATATGGTCGTGCAGACTGAGCTCTCAACTGCTGTACCCCTTCAATCCCTAGATTTATCCCTTCTGGTGTATAGGATCTAACAGCTAACCCCTTGCGTAACTGATATAACTCATTCTCAAACTCTTCATCTGTAGGATTTAGGCATGATGCTCTTATCGCTTGTCTTCCCACTATATTATGAAAAACAAAGCGGGGATGCATACTACCTCTTTGTAATAGGGAATTTTTAGAACACGATTTCTTATCAAGTAGACCACTGTCTAACCTTTTAATGTATACATCTAAGAATGATACCCATTTATCTGATTTCTCCATTGTGAATTTCAAAAAATGGGTTAGGGAGTTGACCTCACAAAAGAACTTCTGTAATTCATCATCAGTGTTCATCCTTAGGAATCTCTGTATACTCTCTAATCCTAATTGGACAACAACAAACAAAAGAAACTGTCAGACCCCATGAAGTGGGGGGGCTTCACCCTCTTCACCCCCCCAACTAAATATACCAATTCAGAGATTGCACTACAGTGGAGGAAAGGGCAAATTATCTAACAGCCAAGTGATTTTTTTCCCCTGGGAAAAAATTCACTGACGTGACTGTTCGGAGTTTTGCTACTTTGATGTTTACATGTTGAAAGGGCATTCAATGAACAGCCTTTTGACAACATAATATAAACCCCATACCTCAACCTCTCTCCTGCATCTGGTTCCCTTGATACTTGCTTAACTTTTCGACCAAGGCACCAGCCAGGCTGCCCCTCCAGACCAACAGGGGAGAGGACTCTATTCCAGGATGGTTCTAGTTCGTAGGCAAGATGGTCCTCGGAGGGCCTATCTTAGATCTTTTCCTATTAAACACTTTCCTGGTGGTGCCTTCTTTCAGAATGCTCTCCTTTCCCTGGTCCCTCCTCTAGCTTTCTTAGCTTCTCTGGATCTCAAGGATGCATACTTGCATATCCCTGTTTATCCTAATTTCAGGAAGCTTTTGTGTTTCTCAGTGGGTTCTTAGCACTTTCAGTTTTCTGCCTTGCCCTTTGGTCTTTCCACTGCTCCAAGGGTATTCACAAAGTGCCTGGCCCCAGCCATTGCCTATTTCAGGCTAAAAGATCTCCAGGTTTACATTTACTTGGAGAATCTGCTTTTCCTGGCCAGCAGTCCAGACCTGTTAATGCAACATTTGAACCTAGCTATTCCCCTTTCTGTAGGGTCTAGGTTTCTGAATAAATTTCAGAATGTCATGCCTGACACCAAGTCAGGATCTTCTATTCCTTGGGTGCAGGTTCCAGACAGACTTTGTTTTTTCTTCCTGTGGAAAAGGCAGTTTCTCTCAGGACATTCATGGAGGCTCTTCTGCCCCTTCCTTCCACCATGGCCAGGCAATTTTTGAGACTACTGGGGTTCATGGGATCCACTGTCCCCATGTTGCCCATTGCAAAGCTGCACATGAGAAAGTTCCTGTGTTTTTTTAAAGACGGTTTGTTCCCAGCTTGTTCATCCCTTTAGATGCCTTGATTTCCCCTTCTTCCCTGTCTGAAAGCAGAGTTAGGTTGGTGGATGCAGCAGCTCAGTCAGAACCCTGGTTCTATCACTTCAGGTACCTCAACCAGCTCAGCATCTCTTCATAGACACCTTAGACATGGGTTGGCGAGCAATCTTTGCTACCAGGAAAGTAGAGCCTTTGGTCTCTCTCTCTCTCTCTCTCAAAAGAGAGAACATGTCAGTGTCAGGGTCCTGTAAGCTTGTCTAATGAACCTTATGTCAGAACATTGCCCTACTGATTTACACCGCTGCAACTCAGTCACCCAACACAGTCAGTCCACACCCACATACTCACTCTCATCCAGCTATCCTTCCTTCCCCCCCTTACACCCCTACCTCACTCAGCATCTTCATTCCTCACCCATACACTCCCTGTTCTTCTACTTATTACCACGATCTATCTGCCTACAGCTCTGCTCTCCCTTTTAATCACTTTCTGTTCTCATTCTATTCCAGCTCGTTCTAACCAACTCACAAGCCCCTATCATCCAAGAACTACATCCTATACTAGCTCCTTCCACCCAGGAACCAAGAACATACAGAAGACCTAACTTACTGCTATGTAATTAGTTTACCAAAATGCATGTAAGCTAGAGTTCCTTGATCTTTTTCACCTGTTCCATGTTCTGTGTATATACCTGTAAACATTGTATTTTATCTGCCGTCAACTAAGCGCTTTTTGGTACCTATCCCCCCTCTGCTCCCTGTCTGTACCACCAGTATTGTACCACTAGGTGGCAGCAGACAACCACTCCTCCCCATATCTCCACTCACCCTTCCCAACCGTCACATACCCCTATAAATCCCCTGTTCCCATTCGATCCAATGGATACCACATGGTATCTTCCCCTTATAAAACTGCCCTATCCAGTAACTTGTGCACAGCTGCTTTCAGGCTGTAATGGACCTCAAAGCCGTATTATGTTGGTCTTAGTTTAATCTTTAGAATCTCCCACATCACCTAAACTCAGCCTCAAAATATACTTCATTTAATTAAAAGCAACTTTTCTCATTGAAACTACTCCCTCATACCAGTGACTAGCCATTAATCACAGAGTTTTGCTCACCTCTGCTGGGACTCTAACCCACTCTGTTCATCCTGCGGGGCTCACTCTGCTCCCCTAGCCTGCCCCAAATTCTCACCCACCCCACTACCTGCAGATTTATTCTAACCACTGCCCCACCCACCCCTTTCACCATCCAATTACAATACACCAATCCCACCACACCCACTTACCACTCTAACTCTCCTCCCATCATTACACAATGCCTCCTTTACTATATCTACTTCACCTAATGACCATTATTGCTTCATTAAGTTATCTCAGCTCTCTATTTCCTCATCCCAACCACACATCCCCTACACACTCCACAGCCACCATCCAACTTGTCTGTATACAACCTTTCATCTCCATAACACATGAATTCTCTTCAACCTAACCCTGCTATTCAAACACACACTAGTACCCATGCTAGATAACCACTACACACCCAATCACCCATATTCCACCAAATCGTTTCCATTCCTACATTCATACACCCCATTCACACTAGACCACCTAACACATAGCCTCCTCCAGACTTTTCTGTCACTGTTCAGAGAGATCCAACCTAACCCCAGACCAACAACAACTTCCTCTAGCTTCACACGCTCACCTCCCCATATCTATTCATCTTGCCACACTCTGTGCCCAAAGCCTTAGAAGTAAAATCCCAAACATCTATGCCTGGCTTTACCATAACCATCCTGACATAACCACCATCTCAGAGACCTGGCTTAAACCCTCCATAAAGGACAGTGAAATTCTTCCACCAGGCTAAAATTTCATTTGTAATGATAGACTTAACAAAAAAGGAGGAGGAGTTGCTGTTATCTGCTGCTGCTCCTACACCATCACCCTTTACACCAATCCTATCCCTAATTTTAGCAGTGCTGAAATTACTATTGCTCTACTAAAACTCAATCACAAATCCATATGTGTGTATGTATGTATATATATATATATATATATATGTATATATATATATCTATATACCGCCTGGCAATAACATCCCAATACTTGAAGACATCCTGTCCTGGTTTTCCTGTTCTATTAAAAATGAAACCTACATTCTAGGTGACACCAATATAAATTGGGCCTCAATAAATTCACAAGTCCCATCTCAATCAGTCAATCTTTTCAATTTTATCCAATTGATAAACTCCCCTACCAGGCCTAACAACAATGGGTCTTCCTGCACCATCATTGACTGGATCATTGCATCCCATCCCAAACTTAACTCAAACTCAGGAATCTTTCCAGACCCTCTCAGCAATCACCTTCCTGCCTTCGCTGATGGTCTCTGATGTCCTGTCCAGCAAACATCATCAATACATACACACACGCAATCTCTCCCACTTCAACCCTCAAACTTTCTCAGAATGTCTAAAACTCAGACTGGTCCCCCTTGAGAACCTTGCCCCTTGATAGCACCACTTCCTACTTCAGTGACTAATTCATAAACACACAAAACCGCCATGCTGCTATCAGAACCAAATGAATCAAAGTCAATGCCTCTCCCTGGCTGTCCAAAGACACCAAACTGACCATGCTACAAAAAGATAAAACCTGGAAAGCATAACAAAACATCAAACAACTTCATAACTCCATAAAAACAGAGATCATAAATTATACTACTCCAAAAATCAAACCAAACACTCAGCTAATCCTAAAAAAATTCTGGGACACAATCTCCTCCCTCCTCCACCCCGTTAGAGAACCCCTGCCCCAACCCAAACCTTATTGACCTGGACACTACCACACAATTCAACTCCTTCATAGATTGCATAGCCCAATTATCCTCCTCATTTCCCCACCCCACCAAAAACAACCCCTCCATCCTCCCCTAACCTTACCAACCACTTCCACCCCCACCCTTTCAACCTTGAACCCATCCCTGCAAGTACTATAAAAAGATTACTGCTCCAACTCAAACCTAGCAGGACTGCACCTGAAAATCTCCCAGCTACTTTCCTAAAATTATCTGCTGACAGTGTAGCCCTCCTCATCTCTATCTTAATCAACAGATCCATTAAGGAAGCATATGTCCTATCCATCTGGCACCACTCATACATTATCCCACTTCAGAAAGGAGGCAAAAGTGGACACACCTCTAATTTCAGACTTTTAGCTATCCATTCCCCTCTTTCAAACATCCTCGAGAAATGTATCCATACTCTGCTCATGTCATATCTGACTCATAACCTTCTTCCCCTACTCAACATGGCTTTCGCCCTGGCCACAGTACCATGACTGCCCTACTGTCCTTTCTTGAAACCAAAAGCCAAGCTTGCGACTGTGGTAAACTTGTATCTTCCCTATTCCTTGACCTATCTAAAGCTTTCAACAGTGTCTCCCACCCACTACTCTTAACACAACTCGCATCTCTCAGCCTCTCCACCTTATCCTGGTTGTCAAGCTAGCTCTCTGAGCATCACCAAGCCATCCAATGGAAATCCTTAACCTCCCCCTTTTTTCTCACCCCCCACCAGGGTCCCGCAAGGTTTAGTTCTAGGACCACTACTTTTCAATATGTTTATCAACAACTTTCACCGCACCATCCCTGACTCATCAATAATCCATTATGCAGATGACTCAATCATCTGCTCAGCATAATCTCCATCTGACGTACTTCTAAAAACTCAGATAGCCTTCTCTAAAACAGAATCCTGGATGAGTAAGAACCATCTTGCCCTAAACGCTAATAAAACCAAACTGACTATCTTTTCCCCCTCTAGAAACTCCGCAGTCGACGAAAACTCTTTCTTAGTACTTGGCAACAATAATAGTCTAATCAAAGTCATCCCAAATACCAAACTCCTAGGTGTCATCATCGACTAGTATCTAAACTTTGACACCCATATTCTATCCACCACCAAAAACACCAAAAACTGTCTCCTTTACAGACATTATCACTACCCATCTCCCTCAGCCAGAAAATCCCTAGCCTCCTCCTACTTCCTCCCCTCTCTTATGTAGTGTGCCCCCCTACTATATAATCTCCAACTCTGTCTACAGTCCAAACTCAAATCATGCTATAACAAAATAAGCAAATTTGCTACCAACTCAAAAAAAACTCCTCTCCATACCCTACAATGGCTCAAACTACTTACTTCATCCACTAGCTCTCTGATATAAACTGTCTCAAAAATATATATATATAATTATTACACCTGTCTTCTCATTTGTCTGTATAAATACTATGTTATATTCATTTTATTTTAAGTTAGTCTGCATTTCTCTGAAAATCAAGTGCATGATTTCACATTGTTTTGTTTGCTGTATTTCTATGAAAAATTTGATTGTAAATATTAATTTTGCCTGTAACTGTCATTGGAGCTTTCCACCCTGGGCCTCCACTGAAAATGTGCTCTTTGTGGCCCAGTGGACTTCTCTGCTTACCAAACTGAAATAAATAAATAAAATAAATGAGGGCTCTAATTCTAGCTTTGCAGACCCTCCACCCTCTATTCTTGCCAGGATCCCGCAGGATCTTCACAGACAATATCACGGCCCCTTGGTACATAAACGAGCAGGGGGGCACAAAATCTTATCTTTGTCACTTGGCCACCAAAGCTTCAGAATTGACTATTCAGTACAAAGTGACTCTGCATGCTGTGTACCTCTCCTCAACTCAGAACTCTGTGGCAGATGCATTAAGCAGAGCCAGGACACAATCCCACAAGTGGATGCATCACAGGGATGTGTTACTGGATCTAGTTCACCGATGGGGTGCTCCAGAAATGGACCTCTTTGCCTCCCTTCTGAACAGACAGCTTCCTTGCTTTTGTGCCAGGGTTCCTCACCCTCAAGTGTGGAAGGTGGACAATCTAGCTTTCTTATGGAAGGGGATATTTCTCTATGCATGTCCCCCCTTCCCTTTAATTCTGAAAGTCATATTGAAAATTCTACAGGAGAAACTAGAAATCTTGCTAGTGACTACCAAGGCAGCACTGGTTCCCTCTTCTGCAACTAGCCAAGGGTCATCACTACAAGTTAACTCACTGGATGGGCCTGCTCATTCAGGACAAGTGATCCTTGATCCCCCCATTTCTCAACTCTACAGCTGACTGTGGGTGATCAACGTTTGATCCCTTTTCGGCACCTGTTTTCTAAGGATGTGCTTAGGGTTTTGCAGGAGGCCAGGAAACCCAATACTAGAAAATCTTACATTTCCAAGTGGAGAAGATTGTCCATTTGGTGCCAAAAAAGGAAAGCGGATCGCCTTGGTGCAGACATTTCCTTAATGCCTTCTGTCGCTTTCGTGTTAGGACACAAATGTCTTTGTGGGTTCTGTTCATGCAGCTTTATTTTATATAAACACATCATTATAGAGGCTTACTGACTATAACTTAAGTAACTTGTATACAAACAACTGTGATTATGCATGCTCACTCTCTGGCTGCTTCTACAAAATAGCTCTAGGGATTGCACTTGTCTGGAATTTATATGTGCGCATACAGCCTTGCATGCTTCTTAAAGATACAACACGCACACTTAACACTGATCTACATTCTCCCTCTTTAAGAAATAGATCATGCAATTTGTCATGAGATTTGGCATGCAGGAATCACAGGTAATCCATAGATATGCTTTATGCAATATTAAATACACACACGTGTGTGTGTGTGTGTGTGTAATATATATATATAAATTTATATATATAATACACACACACAAAGTCCACGTTACTGCTCATTTCTCACTAGGCTTAGAAACTCATCCATATCGTGCAACGTAAAACTGGTAATTAGATTTAGAAACTGGGACAGTTTCTGCAAAATCGTTGACCTGTGGAATGTTAGAATCACTTTCTGGAATAGAATCGGACTTTTGAACACATTCTGGTCTTGAAACAGTGTCTGACTCGTTCTTTGATTTAGAGTATGCATCACAGATGCAATGTTGTGACTACAATGATGATTTCTGGTACAGGAAGATGATGACTGTGATTCCTGCTATACTCCACACCTTCATAATCTACCAAGTAGGATCTCGGCTCGGAACAGATGCCTGTAATCTCTCCTATTCGATCAAAACCTTTTGTCTGGATTCGTACCATCTCTCCTTTCGTCATCGGCCAAAGTTATCTGCTCTGTCATAACTAGATTTCTGGATATTATGCTTAAACAATTGAGCCTTGATGGTTTTAGTGTTCTTAGGTTTAGGCTGCAACAAACTTGAAGAAATAGCGTAGTTCTAGTTTGCCTGGAAAGCGGTCTTTGAGAAGGTGAGCCAAGAAAATCACCATGGGGTATTTTTCTGAGATTGAACAAAGCAAACCAAGTAGAAAGGAGAGAACTCAAAAATCTTCATAAACACAAAGGATATTCTGAAAGCGCTTATCCATTTTACTTATTTTAAGCTTTTTTTATGTGTTAAATAAACCTCACCATCTTGTGGATTTAAGCTTTTTTATAGGTTTCTGAGATTAAGCAAATTCAAGAACACATCGGTATTGTCACGCTTTGCCTTTTCAAGTAATTGCTTTGTACTCTGCACTGCACGTTCAGCTGGACCCTTGGACTGAGGATATTCAGGACTACTAGTGCTATGTACAAAGTCCCATTCCTTTGCAAATTTCTGAAATGACTGGCTAGTGAATTGAGTACCATTGTCAGAAAAAAAGTTTGTGTGGACTACCATGAATTGAGAAATGATGTTTTGACTTAGTAATAACAGCAGTTGAGGTTAAGTTTCATAGTAGATCAATCTCAAACCAATTCGAGTAAGAGTCTACCAAAACCTAAGTATTGGTGATTGTTACACTCAAAGATATTAGTTGCTACAGTAGACCAAGGTAGTTCATGAATTGGACTTAGCTGAAGTGGTTCTCTTTGCAAATGTGGTCTAGTAATATTGTATACTGAACAAGGAGAAAGAACTCTCTCAATGTCTTTTGATAATGAAGGCCAAAATACTTATTGTCATGCTCTTCTTTTAGTGGATGTGGATCCTGGGTGACCACAGTGCAAAACCTGCGTCCTTACAACAAGAATATATTCAAACAATTTTAGGACCTTTGAAATAATGCCATCTTCCATCAGCAGTTCATCTCTGTAAGTAAAATATGCTTGCACCTCAGGTGTGATGCACTAGCTTGCGTTGACGGCCGTCCGACATTAATATAGTGATTGAGTTTATGTGAAATTGGATGTCTGAGTGTGATCTCTTAACTCATCAAGACTAGTGGTTGAAAAATTGCACAGACATCACATCAAAGTCAGAATTCTCTGCATCAAGCTGTTCTGTTGTATTTCTAGGCGATCTGGATAAGGCATCAGCCAGATAGAGCAATTTGTACTTTTGCAATTTGAGCATCATTCTTTGTAATCCCACTGGAGTGGAATGCATAGGATTCTTTAGAATAGTAACTTGAGGTTGCTGGTCAGTTTCAATCTGGATAGCTCGATCATAAATATAATCATGAAACTTGGAACATGCAGATACTATAGTCAAAAGCTCTTTCTCAATTTGAGCATACTGCATCTCAGTTTGGGTTAGTGTTCTAGATGCCTAGGGTACTGGTCTGCCCTCATGAAGTATAACTGGGCCTAGGCCAAGCTTGGAAGCATCACAGGAGAGAATATCTGGTTTGTTCACATCATAGTGTCTTAATGTAGGTGGGGTAGCAATTTTCTGCTTAAGGTTTTCACATGACTTATGGTGATCCATCCTTGACCATGCTGTATTTTTTGCATGTTAGCTCTCTTAAAGATTGTCAACTCACTGAAGTCTGATATAAATTTACCTAAATAGTTGACCATGCCCAGAAAATGCTGTAAACTTTGTACATTGTCTGGCACTAACATTTCTAGAATAGCTGCTTGCTTGGTCGGGTGTCAAGCCTGTACTTATAAACAAATGTCCTAGGTAGGTCACTTCTGGAATTCTGAATCTGCACTTCAGAGGATTGAGCTTTAAGTTCACTTAACATGCTGTGTCTAGAATTTTCTTAAGGTTTCTGTTGTGCTTTGCTTCACCATTGCCTTCAACCAATAGATCATCTGCTGTTATGGCACAAGGATAACCCAAAAAAATTTGTTCCCTTGCACGCTGAAAAATTTATTCCAGATGGCATCCTTAGGAATCTGTATCTGCCAAACAGAGTACCAAAAGTAGAAATGAGGATTTGCGATAAAGAAACACTTGCCAAAATGAACCCTCTGCATCTAAAACAGAAAATACATTGGCATTCAGTATTAGAGCTGCGACTTCTTCTACGGTGTTCATTGGATGGTACGTCCTTTTTAATGCTTTGTTCAAATCTCTTGGGTCAATGCATATTCTGATTTCATCTGAGCCTTTTTGTGAGAGGCTACCATGGACGACACCCATTCAGTTGGTTCTGTGACTGGACAAATCACACCTTGCTGCACCATTTTATCCAACTGAGCTTTAACTTTATCTTGCATAGCTATCAGATCTCTTCTTGCTGGTCTGACTAATAGAGCAGCTTTGTGGTCTAACTTCATGGAATATACAACTGGAAGTTTGCCCAGTTTGTCATTGAAAGCAGCATACTCTGAGAAACGGCTTCTGAAAAATTAGAACTCTGAAATGTACTCGCATGATAAACTTCTTTAGCAAAAGAAAGCAGATTCATTCTTAAACTGTCTTTGAGACCCAATAAAGATTGCACTGGTCTTCAGACTACATAAAATAAGTTGCAGCAGTTCTCTGCCAAATAACATAAAACATCACTGAACCTTCGGTTTGAATTTCTTCACCTCCATAAGCAACAAGTCTCGCACTGCTGTGAGTTGTTCATTAGTTCTCACTATTGCAAATGTGTCTGCTGATATGACATTGCACTTTGACCATGTCTGCTTTGAGCTCTTTGGATTTTCCATCGATCCAGACAGTACAAAATACTTAATTCCTTGTTAATAAGTTTACTGCATCGACACTCTCGCTGAGCACTGATGCACTATCTACATAAAATATGTTAACCAGTTAAACAACCAAGACGAACCAAATCCACTGTGGAACACTGGTTTATTGCTAGTAAATTTAATAACACACCAACAAAGTACTTAGCGCTTTCACCCATACAGTGGGCATCTTCAGAGTACAATCACTTTCACAAAAAATGTCATTTAAATAGAAGCAACAATTGATGATTATTCAATTAGTTAATCAACTATGACTAATACAAAAACATCTGTTAATTTAATCTAATGTGTTAATATATATCAGGATACATTATAGTTCCTAAAAAACATATATATATATTTGTGTATATAAATATATAAGGGCAATTCACATCAACAATTCTATGGAAGAATAGTAATGTGTGTATAATGTGTGTAATAAAAGCTTATATAAATGTGATCATTAAAAGTAATGATAATTACAAACTATGAATACTTGATGGATGGAGTCATTACTAAGGATGAATACAATTTTCTAAATGTGGAACATCCCATGACTCCATCCATCTTTGGCATTCCGAAAATACACAAAAAAGTTTATGATCCACCATTTAGACCAATAGTTTTTGCTAGAGGGTCCAAAACAGAGGCTATGGCCTCCTTTGTTGACTTTCAGTGCAAAGATGTTTTAGGTAATTTGGACCACATTGTGAAAGATTCATGGCATTGTTTGGATAAAATAAGAACCAAGCTTGTTGGAACAAATCTTGAGTTTTCTATGGTCACTATTGACATTGTAAACCTTTTTACTGTAATACCGCACAAGCAAGGTTTAGAAATGTTCGAGGAAAGCCTACTTAAATTTGGTACATTTAGTAATGACAAGTGTAAATTTCTAAGGGAATTGATGGAATTAGTTCTCGAAAACAATTATATATTTTTAAATGGTGAATATTTTAGACAAAAAACAGGGGTAGCGATGGGGGCACGATGTGCTCCCATATATGCCAACCTTGTGTTAGCTCTGTGGGAGACACAAATGTTGTTTTCTTCATGTTTTTGGGATGATGTTGTTCTCTACCTGAGGTTTTTGGGCGATATTTTGATTTTTTGGAAGGGTACTAGAGAAAGATTTATTGAATTTGAATCATTCCTCAACACTACATCTATTTTTTTGAGTTTCACCAGTAAGATAGTTGATAATTACTGTGAATATCTTGACATATTGCTATATAAAAACAACTATAGGTTAGATACTAAAATTTTTCGGAAAAAAACACATTCCAATTCCTTTTTACACTTTGATAGTTGTCACCCTTACCATCAAAGGAAGAATTTAATCAAAGAACAGATGGTAAGGCTATCAAGAATTATTAGTGACGACAAGGTTTTCTGTGATGAAATGAAAATATTGTCTTGTATGTTTTCTGATAGAGGATACCCAAAGGAATTGATTGATAAAACAAGTACTGAGATACGGACCAAAAGAAAACACATTTACCAACCAATTATCAAGTTCGGTATTACAAATGTTATCAGTGAGAATAGACTAACAACTGGTAATGATGCTTTAGTCATCCCCTACAATGATACATCCATGAAAATAGTCAATGCTGTAAGAGAAAGTTGGTCTTGTGTATTTATGAACAATGATGAATGTATTGATATTTTGGGCTTATGGCCTAAAATTACCTATAGTCGAGGTATGAATCTAAAAGAGTATTTTGAATCAACACAGGGTATGAACACATACCTTAAGTCCAAGGTGGGCAAATGTGGTGTATGCCATGTTTGTAAATATATTAATGATGGTCCATATGTAGTAGTCTCAAACTTTGGAAAAACCATTAGATGCCCGGGACATTGTACCTGCAAAACTAAAATGGTAGTATATCTTGTTACCTGTTCTACATGCCCAGCATACTATGTAGGGAAAACTATTAGGAAGCTTAAAGACTGAATAGGAGAACACGTAAGGGACATCAAAAAGAAAGACACTAGTGCACTTTATATACATAGCACAAGATGTGATGATTTTAAAAGGTTTTTATTCTTTGTGATAGAATACCTTACAATAACAACAAAGGAGGGGACGATAAGACATTATTAGAAGTTAAGGAGTGTTTGTGGCAGTTAAGATTTAACGCAAATATTTACCCTGGTATCAATGACTATATTTCTATAGCCAGTATACTCAAATATAAATCACAATTTATATCATCATAGTTTTTATTCATTTTTTAAAGTATTTATGGTCTATTTAAATGGTATTGGTTTGTGCGTTTTTTATATTAATAAATTTATATATTAATATTTATATTTTTAGTAATGTTTAAAGTTTGTAATTATCATTACTTTTAACTATCACATTTATATAAGTTTTTATTACACACATTATACACACAACGTTACTATTCTTCCATAGAATTATTGATGTGAATTGCCCTTATATATTTATATACACAAATATATATATGTTTTTTAGGGACTATAATGTATCCTGATATATCCTGATATATATTAACACATTAGATTAAATTAACAACAGATGTTTTTTTCTATTAGTCATAGTTGATTAACTAATTGAATAATCATCAATTGTTGCTTCTATTTAAATGACATTTTTTGTGAACGTGATTGTACTCTGAAGATGCCCACTGTATGGGTGAAAGCGCTAAGTACTTTGTTGGTGTGTTATTAAATTTACTAGCAATAAACCAGTGTTCCACAGTGGATTTGGTTCGTCTGGGTTGTTTTACTATCTACATAAAGCTGACTGCGTCAGGTCTACTTGATCAACTTGCTTTTTTTTTTTGTGCAACCTTTCTTTACAGCTGTGTGAGGCTTACTTGATTTGCAAAACTTTTGGAAATGGTTCCATTTTTTTGCACTTGTGACATTGTTGACCAAGTGATACGCAGTTCTCTCTTTTGGACTCGAGTTGCACCACAATTGTGACAGTTAACAATGAAGCTAGATTTGGATTTTGCTAATTCATGTTTGTACTGCACTGAGCTGGCACTGGAGCTTGTACCTTTCTTGGAACTTTCTAGAAAACCTTGCGGCTTCATTGGAAAGCCTGCAG
The DNA here is from genome assembly GCF_019279795.1 of Protopterus annectens. Classification (NCBI taxonomy): domain Eukaryota; kingdom Metazoa; phylum Chordata; order Ceratodontiformes; family Protopteridae; genus Protopterus; species Protopterus annectens. Next base: position 236,793,966 of record NC_056743.1, on the reverse strand, counting down.
CTGCCACGTGCTTAGGCCTGCTCTTGTTTGCCATGTGTTGCATGCTATCTGCATGTGCTTTGGAGCCAACTGAACTCATGCTTTTGTCACTCGCAAGCATACTTCTGTGTTTCTGTCACCTCATGGATTTCACAAATCTCTATGGCTTTGGTCAATGTTAAATCACTGTCGTGAAGTAAAATCTTACAGCACACTGTTAATACTGCATACAAACCTATCCTTTATCAGCACATCTTTTAGATCACCAAACCAATGCATTTTAGCTCTGTTTCTCAAGTTAGTTATATAAGCTGCAAATGTTTCCCCTGGTTTCTGATCTCTTGTGTAAAACAAATGTCTTTCTAGTGTAATATTTGTCTAGGGGTTGCTTATTTCTCTAAACTTGTGCTTCAAACAGAGTCTTCCCTTGATTCAGCACAGCAATATGGTGGTCTGCATCTTCTGCTTCATATACACTGCTGGTGCATACACAAATTAATGTTCCTTCTATGGCCTCAGACCCTGCTAGGTTTAGCCAAACAAATGCCCTTGCATCTCTATCTGCATAAGCTGCTTGTATGAAAATATCGAACTCTTGCTCAAATATTCTCTAGTTCTCTGCAGTATTCTGATCAAATGCATGTGGTAGGGGGTTTCGAAATCTGACATATTAACACATGCCAGCGAAGGGTTTTGCGAATAAGCATGAATACACACACACACACACACACACACACACACACACACACACACACACACACACACACACACACACACACACACACACAGATATGCATAAGTTTCTGCCATAAACAGATCTTGTGCAATGCCTTTGTGCTCAGAACTTGTACTTTCGAATAACCGGACCTTGCAAAATAAACTTCTCTGGCGTTTTTGGTATTTTTTTGTAATGTAGTGAGGGCGAAAGTGCTAAAGTCATTTATCGTCATTTGCCATCATTTTACGAAACATTCGAGAACTATACAATGCGACTGAATAACTCATGAGCACTGTAATTCTCTTGTAAAATGTTATCTTTTGCAAGAAAACACCTCTCATCAGTGTAACAAACATGTTAAGCAACTGCACAATGCGAATAAATTGAACAACTGTTGCTCAAAACTCTAACTTTTCGAAGTAGTTGCACTTTGAGGATAATTGCATACAGCACACTGAAATGTCCCCAAAATGGCGGTACCTTACTAGGTAATTCTTTACACTACAAGAAACACTGTGTAATGGCAGCACTTTGCAAATAGACACACCCAGCACAAGAAACTTTTTCTCAAAATCGCTATACTTTGACTGTATTACACAAAATAGTGGCACTTTGCACACAGTGTACTCTCTGAAATACATGCACAGTAATAAGCACACACTGTAAAGACTTTTACACACACTGAGATACTTTGAATAACTTTAGTTATGCCCAAACACAGCACTTTGCCAAAGCACATACAATTGCCTTACTTTGTTTTCTACTTAATGTGCCCTTTTCTTATTATATTAGTTTTGCTCTTTTAAGCCCATTTCATGCCCAATGCATTTTTCTTGTGCTCATTTTACTCTAGACATGCCCAACTTTGCCTTAAACGCACTCGTTTTGCTTTAAGCATGCTCGTTTTTTTTAAACACACTCGTTTTGCTTTAAGCATGCTCGTTTTTTTAAACACACTCATTTTGCTTTACAGTTAATTGTTTAATCAAATGCTTTTATCTTAAACATTTTCTGTGATTAACAAACTTTTTGTAGTTTCAACTTGCCTGATAATGTGGTTTGTGCCCTTGTAATGCCCCTTTATTTTCTTTCGCATCGAGTATATAGTTAGTTATTTCTCATTACCTTTGATTCTTTCTGGCTACGTTTGTGTTCTTTTCTCTCTGTTTTACCTTCACTGTCGTCTTTGCATCTCATGGCTCCAAATATTCTTCTCTTTGATCCTGCTTTTGACAGCATGTTGCTTATGTGTTAGGACACAAATAAACAAGTCTTCTTGGCATCACTATAGAGGCTTACTGACTATAACTTAAGTAACTTGTATACAAATTAACAATTGTGATCATGCATGCTCACTCTCTGGCTGCTTCTGCAAAATGGAACTAAGGATTGCTCGTGTCTAGAATTTATTTTTGCACATACAGCCTCACATGCTTCTTAAAGATATAGCACACACACTTTTTACAATCTGATCTACACTTTCTTACCTGTGTGAGATGCTCAGTAGTGGACTTTCCTACTCCTCAAAGTCCAGTGTTCTGCCTTGTCTGCCTGTTTGCTTTTAACCCCCCCCCCCTTAGCTTCCAGGTTAAAAGTTAAGCTTTTTCTTAAAGGCGTCCTACATTTAAGACCCCCCAGGAAACCAGTTCCTCCTCCTTGGGATCTTAACTATGTGTTAGAAAAGCTTACTCGGACCCCTTTTGAACCAGCAGCTTCTGCTTCTCTAAAGTTTTGCACATGAAAATCCATGCTTTTAGTAGCCTTAACCTCTGCTTGAAGGGTTTCTGAAATTCCAGGCATTGATGGCTTCACCCTGTTTCTTGGTTTTTCATAAGGATAGTGTGTTCTTGAGAACTAATCTAACCTTCAAGTCCAAAGTGGTGAATGAGTTGTCTCTTAATCATGCCATCCAGTTGCCCAACTTCTTTCCTATCCCTCAATCCCTTAGTGAGAGGATTTTACATTCCTTAGATGTGCATAGACACCTCAGATTTTGCCTGGACAAGACTAAGTCAATTGGGAGATCTGACCAACTTTTTTGTGTCTATCCCATGGCTCTGGGTTTGCCTGTGTCCAAACAAACTGTTTCCACATGATCTCTAAGGCTATTCCACTAGATCAAGTGCATCCTTAGGGACCTTCTTCAAAGGTCTAGATGCTCATTCCATCTTGGAAGCTGCCACCTGGTCATTTGTTCTTACCTTTACAAAACATTACAAATTGGACACACTCTAGATCCAGGCCAGGATTTCCCAGGGCAGTTCTGCATGGATTCCTGGAAAATGCCTCCTGTTAGTTTTCCGTATTCTTTCCCCTTCCTGGGTTCCCTTTAAGCTTTTGCACTCTCCCATTTGTAAAGAATACTGCAGCATTGAATAGAAGGACCTAGAATAGTTGTATAAAATCTTACCATAACCATAGATGCACTACACTTCTATGTCGCAGTATGTTAGCCCTCCTGCCTTCCCCCTACAGCTTGCTCACTCTTAGGATGATTTCCTTTAGGTTCCTTTTGGATTCCTCTCCTCATAGGGCTTTCTTATTCTGAAGATTATATGTGCGGCCATCCCTTTTTATGGCTGACATTGTCCGTGCATTCGAGCGATGTCCCACATACAGGCAGTGGCTCTAAACTTTTGTATACAAGCCAGCCATAGAGTCAATGAGCAGAATACAACCCATATGTAAAGAATACTGCAACATAGAAGAGAAGGACATCTATAGGTATGGTAAGATTTTTACACAACTATTCTTTTCTGGTGTACTGGTTATGTCGGATATAACTTGGCATGGCGATCAGTACCTCCTATCATCACATTCCTCCCCCCAAAGACTCAAGTTAGTTTTTCAAGTGCCCCTTGAGAAACGTTGCTCGAGAAGAATGAGCCTATCTGGGAAACATTACCCCACACCCTGTTTAAAGATCCCAGCTGCCTTGGCATTGCTGACCCCAGAACAGTGCTGCATAGCCATATAATATGCCTGCAACCCTAGACTCCACCATAGTAATTTGCTGGCAGGCTTGCTGTAGCCGTAGATCCCCCTCAGAATTCTCCTGCCTTCTACTGCAAATACTTAGTATCAGGGCCTCCTTGTCATGGTAAGGTTTCATGGTGTTAACATGGTACAGTTTGTGCCCCTGCCTAGCAGTTTTCCATGTAGTTAACATCACTGACCTTCCTTACCGGTTTGAGGGGTCCCTCCCAAGCTGCCTGCAGCTTGTGTCTGATAGGAATGAGAACCATAACCTGTTGCCTCACAGCATAATCTCTGGTTCGAGCATTCGTGTCATAGAAGACTTTTTTTCTGCTGTTGGGCTTCTGCCATGTTTTCCTGGGCTAGGCTCATGAGGTCCCGGAGCCTTGTCCTGAGGTTTAGGATGTATGCCACAACAGACTCCTTGTGGTTTTCACACACTCCCTACCACTCATTGCGAATCAAATCTAGAGGTTCCCTCACCCTATGCCTATTCAGCAACTCAAAGGGTGAGAAACCTGTGGGTTCCTGGGGTACCTCTCTGTAAGCAAACAATAGATGGGGCAAGTATTTGTCCCACTCCCTGTTAAACTGGTCTTCAAATACGCATACCATGGTCTTTAGTGAAGCGCAGGGGTTCCTAAAGTGTGCGCCGCAGCGCCCTGGGGAGCCGCGGTTTCCTCACAGGGGCACCACAAGCTAATAAGCTTGGGTATATGGTTTGTAGTTCTATTACCATTCCTTTGACCCCTGTATAAGCCTCCACCATTAACAAAACAGGAAAAAAAGCACAAATGTGCATGCACATAGATTCCCTCTCTCTAAGGGGTTGAGTTGTGGCTAGTGAGGGCGGGGTTTGCAGTGATTGATGGGCCCTCCTCCAGTTTGACACTAGCATGCATCCCACTTCGTCTCTCATGCTAGTACCATGCAGTCACGTTTCCAAAGCTCGGTCCTGGTGGGTTCCCAGTGTAGATCTTCGCCGATCAGGTGGGATTTCAGGAGTGCTTCCTGGCTCATGTCGGTGGTTGTTCCAAGGGGTGAATTACATTTGCAGTTCTGCAGTTTTGTTGCACTTGCACTTCAGCTCGGTGAACTGATGTCTGCAATAGTGGGAAAACAGAACTATACAAAGTCGTGGCATTTTTAAGAATGTAGATTTCAGTAATGTGGCTTCCTTCTCATCAAAACTTATTTGCTATTTGGATCCTACTTTTAAGGGACTTTTTTATATTAAAGGCTCATATGCTTTGCTTTAGCCACTTTGATATTAGCAAATCATCTGCCCCTTAAAGAGGAGATTACTTTCTGGTAAAGCAATGTAAGGGTGGGATTAATAAACAGTTTTGTTAAAAAAGTGAATACCCACCACTCTTGATCGGCACAGAAGCTTTTTGTGTTGGTTAATTAAATGTAGGTGATTTCATTGTTAGCTGTTGTGACATCAGTGGACTGCACTTCTAGGTGGTGGGTCCTATCTCTAATTCCTAACTTTTTCTGGCGTGGCCAGTCGTGCGCTTGTACTTTGCTTTAACTCTGTGTTGCGAATTGGTGTAGCTTTTTTGTGTAGTTAGTGAATATTAGTTATTTTTTTCATCTAAAATAGTAATTTATTATAATTTATTCATCTGTTGTCAATGATAGTGAATCCCATGTTTAACACTTCAAAACAGGAATATATATTTAACCATCAGAGCCACACTTAAACTACAGATGTTATGCAGTCCTATCTCGCCATAATTCTTGCTGGATGGGTTTGGAGCCGATATTCGGCTCCGACTCTGCCTCTACTAAAGCTCGAGAGCTTTTTACTGGCTCGAGGCTAGCCCCTATCCCATGGTGCCTCACGGCAATTCTCCAGATCTCATTTGCCACAAAAGCTTCGAGGTTGTCTTACTGGCTCGTTGGCTAAGTAGAGCAATTTTTTACTTTTGTCCTTTTCTACCACCTTTTTCTGTTATATATATATATATATATATATATATATATATATATATATATATATATATATATATATATATATATATAGTTTTTTTCTGTATTGTGCTTCTGTTTTTTGAAAGTTTTCAACCCCTGCCCCCCCCTTAGGACAGTACGGCCCGTTTAAATTAGAGGGCCTTTCCTCCCTGTGTGTGTGTGTGAGACTGTTATAAAAAAAAAAAAAAATTCTTCTTCCTTGCACCTTTATTTTTTTAGTCTTTAACTATGTCTAAAGATAAGGATCATAAGCATCATCGCCCTTCGGTCTTCAACAAATGCGACAGGTGTGCACAGAAAATGTCTCTTACAGCCAGCCAAACCAGTTGTGTATATTGTCTGGGTGAAGCCCATTTACAGGAACCTTGCATTTTCTGTCACGCTTTTAGTACAAGAATGTTAAACGAAAGGAAGAGAAAGCTTACTGATAGGGGTCTCATGACCAGTTCCTTCCAGGAACAGCTGGAACTTGGTCAGGCAGCTCCAAAATCTTCAAAGAGAAAATCATCTGCCCCGACTTCAGAGCTAAACAAAAAGTCTAAAGCATTGGAACCAGAGCGCTCCGGTTCCGACTCTGCTTCATCTTCGGTGCAGTTTCTTCCAATGGTTCCGAGACCATCTTTGGTACCGAAGGTTTTTCCTGACATCGAGACTGTATCTCCTATTTTGAGATCTCCTATTTTGGAGAGAAGGAGGTCTCCTTCAGTCTATATCAGATCCTCCAGGACCCTATCAGATGAGGACATTGAGAGGGTGGTGAAGAGGTTGCTTTGGGATCCAGCTCTGGCTAGAAAATTGACCCCTCCAGACCCAATGTTCTCGGAACCATCCCCCGTGCTGATCACTGTTCCTCCTCCGACTGCTTTGCTCTCTGAGCCTATTACGTCAGGTTCCTCTGTCTTTGACCCTTCGGCTCAGGGGATTCAGCCTGTCTTCTCTGAGCCAATTACTCTATCCTCGATGGCTCAGTCTGGAGCCGACACTTTCGTGTCGACTCCGAGGGGGTCAGTCACCCTGAGTTCTCTTTGGAACCAACCCTCCTACTTGGAGCCTCGGCTCGACTCCCACTTCTGCTTCGGAGCCGTTCCCTCTTGCTAGGAATCGACCATCCGCCCCCTCACAGCGAAGGTCTTTTTCGGAGCGGGGGGCAAAGGCTTTCGAAGCTATAGAGAAGGCTTTATCATCTGCCAAAGCCATTCCTTTGGAACCTGTGTCCCACCAGCAGCAGGCAGCAATCTCTTCCCCCTGCCACCACCACAGCATAGGGAACCAGAGGCCCAAGTAGCCCCCATTTCAGGCGAGACCTCCCCAGATTATCCCGCTGGAGAGCTCCCTCGGAAGAGGTTATGTAAGAGGAAACATGTCGACTCCACTGAGTCTGTCACATCAGGCACTGATTTAGAGGAATCAGAAGGGTCCCCTAGATCTCCCTCTGAGGGTGTCTCCTTCTCTGACATCCTAGAAATCCTTAGACAGAGGGGTGATTGAAAGACCTCTAACCCTACTGAGGATGAATCTGTGTATCTTGAGGCCTTTGGCTGCCGACCTTCCACCTCTTGGGTGACACCACCTTATGACCAATTTTGGGGGTCATTTCACGGAAAGCATGGAACTCTCCAGATTCAGTGGAAGCCGTCCTGAGGAGGCCAAATAAATTTATGACAGCACCTAGGGACAGGTCTTTCCTTAGCAAGGGAGTTCCAGTTGATGCTATGGTGGTAGCAGTGGCCACCAAGAAGGAATTATCTGAGACGTCTTCTAATATCCATCCTCCTAACAAGGAGTCCAGGACGATGGATAGGTACGGGAAGCATACTTTTTCTTCAGCGGCATTTACACTAAGATTGCTGAATTTACCTGACTCATTTCACTCGTCTGCAAGGGATGATCTGAAAGAGTTAGGAGGTGCCCTCCAGGGTTCAGTAGCTCCAGGTTTCATGGACAAGGTTTCCACGCAGCTCTCCACCCTTACTTTCATAGCTAACTCCTCCATGAGGCTGATCTCATATGCGGCAGATGGAGCGAGCAGGGCAGCCGCAGCAAGAATAGCCCTCGAGACATTCGTGGATGCGGCATTGTAATTTTACGGAATCCTTCAAGTCTTCCTTCAGTAACGTTCCCTTTGATGGTTCATTTCTTTTTGGACCCCAAGTGAAAGAGACTTTGACTAGGTGCAAGCAGGAAGGAAAAACCTTATCTGCCGTTGGAGTCCATTTCTCTCTGCCATCCAGACCCTATCCCAAGGGTAATACAGGAGGGAAAATGTGGTTCCGCAAATCCCAAAAAGGTTTTCCTCTGGCACAAGATCAACCCTCCCCCAGGGGCAGAGGGGGAGGATATAATGGAAGGCGCCACCCTCGCGGCAGAGGAGGTCCCGCAACATCAGGGAGACAGAGAAGCTTTCTTTGATCGTCCCTTCCATTGACCCTGAGGGTTGCCCGACTGTTAGTCTCTGGAGGCAGTCGGGGGTCATATTTCACTGTACCCAAGTGCCTGGCTAACTATTACTCAAGATCGTTAGGTACACACAGTAATATCCAGAGGTTACCTGATTCCCTTTATTTCTGAACCCCCAACAAACCGGTCTCTTCCAGACATACCACCCATTCAACTAGACCGTGCAACATTAGAGGTCATCTTGTTGCTACAAGAGAGTCATCCAAAAAGTCCCTGCAGAGCAAGTAGGATCCGGAACTTACTCTCAATTCTTTTTAGTTCCAAAAAAGACAGGGGACTGTATTCTAGATCTCGGCTGGCTCAACAAGCATGTAAGAAAATCAAAGTTCCGAATGGTCACTCTGCAGTCAATATTCCCTTTTATCAGGAAAGACAACTGAGTGTGCTCAATCAATCTCCAGGATGCGTACTACCACATCAAAATGGACAGGTGCTCCAGGAGACACTTATGCTTCTGGCTGGGAGCCAGCCATTTTCAGTTCAGAACCCTGCCCTTTGGCCTCACTACAGCTCCGAGAGTGTTTACCAAATGCATGGCAGTGGTAACGTCTCACCTGAGACGTCAAGGATTCCAGGTGTTTCCGTACCTAGACAACTGGCTCCTTACTGCTACCACCAAGCATCAACTCATAAGAACCAGGGATGAGACTCTGTCCTTGTGCACCAGCCTAGGCATCACTGTCAACTTTCAAAAGTCAGTCTTATCTCCCTTGCAGCATATTGTATATCTAGGCTCAAAAATAGACAACCACCATGTCAGTAAAGATAACACAAGAAAGAGTGGAATCTCTACGCAGTCAGATCAGATCCTTATTAAACAGAGTCCAGGCTAGAGTAGTACTTTAAGTCCTAGGGACTATGGCTTCCACCATCTTATTAGTTCCTTTTGCTCATCTACATATGAGGATTCCCCAATAGATGCTGTTTGCACAATGGTCGATGCAAAACCTTCCATTATCTCACTAGATATTACTAACAAATGCATGCAAAAGGGATCTGACATGGTGGTTACACACAAAGCATCTTGTCATAGGTCGTCCACTTGTTCCTCCCCAAGAGAAAGCAGTTTTGACCACCGACACTTCGCAGATAGGGTGGGGGGGGGCATTATCTGGGAAAGACAGGCCAAGGTACTTGGCAAAACCATGACAACCACTTACACATCAATGTTCTGGAGATGAGCAGTGCTATATGCATTGCAAGCACTTCACAGCTCCCTTCCCACTGGAACAATTGCGATTCGGTCAGACAGCATGTCTGTTGTGTGGTACATAAACAAGAGGGAACCAAATCTTACCCGCTTTGCAGAGAGGCCTTAAGAGTTTGGAAATGGGCGATGGATACTCAACGCTTCCTGATAGCACCGCATATCCTGGAGAAATCCAACATAATAGCGGACAAACTCAGCCGAGCAATTCTGATGCCTCACGAGTGGTCCCTAAATCCAATGGTTGCGAAAGAGATCTTTCACAATTGGGGCCAGTCTTGCTACGATCTATTTGCCACTCACCTGAACACCAAATGCAGCAGCTACTTTGCCCTCATTCCCCATTCGGGGATGTCACCCAGGGATGCTCTAGTTCACGATTGGCCCCCGGGACGTCTCTATGCTTTTCCTCCCTTTCCACTCATACCAAAAGTAATACAGAAAGCAAAACAGTTGAGGAGTTCCTTGATCCTCATTGCTCCTTACTGGCCTCGACAAGTTTGATTTTCTTTCCTGTGGCCCTACCTTTTGGAAGAACCATGGATTCTGGATCCATCTCCAGATCTCCTGATTCATCAATCAGGACAGTTCCATCCCTCCATCCACACCCCCAAATTGACAGCATGGCTGCTCTAATTCCACGTATAGCCAGGTGCATTCCCTTATCTCCAACAGTCAAACACATCCGAATTTCATCCGATAAACCTTCCACTCAGAGACTATATTCTAGCAAATGAAAAAGGTTTTCCCTTTGGGCTACAAACTGGGGCTTAGATCCATATACAGCTCCTGTAGAATCCATTTTATCCTTCCTAACAACAGATCTGATATTGTTAATCCTTGTTCATTCCTTATGCATGGGTATCTGTTCCAAGCTCGGAACCGAGCCGGCCATTTTCCAAGCTCGGGTCAGCTTCAAACTCTCGAGCTAAACTCTTACCTACAAATCCCCCTCTCCCTGTTACCTCAGATTTCCTTTGCCGCATTGCCATCCGGTCAAGTTAAGCTACTTCTCTTGAGCCTAAGTACAGTCAATTTTTGTTTAATTGCTTTACAAATTACTTTTCTGTCAGAAAAGTTGATATTTTATTGTTTCTTACCCTATCGCATCTAGCGTTCATAATTTCCTAAGGTTTTTTCTTTTTTGTTTTACTTAATATTTTTACTGCAAGGTATTTTCTCTTTACCATCGTTGGTATTTTTTTTCCTTTTCTCTCTCATACCTTCAGGTACTCTCTTGTACCATTGTTGGTACTTTTCTATTAATTAATATGGCAGATAAAAAAAGTAGTCCAGGCTTTAAGTGGTGGTCTGATTGTGGACACAAACTGCCTACTTCTGATGCACACTCTGTGTTTATTGTTTGGGAGCTTCCCATTTATCTGTTGAACCACCCTGTACTGTGAGAACTTTTCTAATAGAACTTTGTTGGAAAGGAAAAACAAGCTGACACTGAAGGGACTTCTAAAATCTCCCTTTTCAGAGGCTATTTTTGGGTCTGAGGTCTCAACCCCTCCTAAAGCCCATAAGAAAATGGATGTTTCTACTAAGGCTACATCCTTGCCTTCATCCCTGGCTGGGGACTCTTACCAACCAAAACCTAAAAAGGCTAAATTTTCGGCTGCGGATCTCTCTGTCAGCCCCAGTGCTTTTGGTGCCTAGACCTTCGGCACCGAGGCCTTTGGCTCCATTAGTGATTTTGGCTACGTCCTTTACTACAGCTTTCTATATATCAGCACCAAGGGGCTCCTCAGTTCAGCCCATTACCACTGTATCGGCACCGATCATTCAGTCGGCACAGACCTTGACCGCGTCTGCTCCGAGGTCTTCCTCAGAACAGAGTCCTTTATTGTTGACTCCAGTTTTGTCGGTGCCAGCTTCGGCACCGACTCCCACTTCGGCACCAACAACTACGTCAGCACCGATCCCTATGTCGGTGCAGACAATGACCTCGGCACCGATGACGACTTTGGTGCAGTCAACCGTAGTCCAGTCTTTCTCGGCACCACTATCCTCTGTGCGGTCAGATGACATGGGCACCGAGTCTGCCTCTTCTGTGGACAGGCCTGTTTCTCCCTCAGTCTCTGTGAGGTCCAATAGAAGCTTTTCTGAACATGATGTGTTGCGTCTTGTGGACCTGGTACTCTTGGCCAGAGGTATCCCACCACTCGGGAACTATCCTTCCTTGGGAGGTGATCACCCATCTCCAAAGACCCCTTCTTATTCTCCTCCTTCATTGCCTTTGAAATCCATGGATATAGCACAGTCTTCCCCTTCTGCAGTTCCCTTTATGGATCTCACTAGGGAACCGCAGTTGCCTTCATGGCAAGAAAGTTTTGCTACGACCCAGGATGTTAGCTGTGACATGCACAGCGATCCAGGGACTCTGGATCGGCAGGCTGATCCACTTAGGGGAGGGGTGACCCCTGCCCTAGACATACACTCCTTTTCGGGTGGACCAGCTTTCCAACTGATGGAGAAGGCTTTCACTGCTGCTGGCGATACCGGACTGTCTATACCTCCACCCTCCTCTGGTACACTGGTTCCACAAGTCACATCTAGCGGACTCCGGGTGCAAGGGCCGCAGGACATATTCCCTCAGGAATCCCCTTTTCCTCTGTCTTCTCCAGCTTCTCCTGCTGAGGAGGTCCACCGGAAAAGTTTGTGTAAGCTGAAGCACATGGACTCCACAGAGGAGTCCCTAACTGAAGACACAGATTTTGATGAGGGGGAAGGATCCCCTTGGTCACCCTCTGAGGTATCCTTTGGTGATATCCTCTAAAGCCTGAAACAGAGAGGTGACTGGCAGTCCTCTAATCCGACCTCTGAGGAATCTGTGTTCCTGCAGGCCTTTTGCGCCTGGCCCCCTACCTCCTGGGTTACTCCACCTGCTGATTAACTTGTCTGGCTCATCGTGCAGTGTGCTTGGAAGGCTCCTGATACCGTCAAAGCTATTCCCCGGAGGCCAGATAAAATCTTGTCCCCTCCTGCTTTGGATCCCCATTGGTCCAAAGGTCTTCCTGTGGATGCTTTGGTGGTGGCAGCCACAACAAAAAAGGATCTGGCAGAAGAAAGCCAGACTGTCCATCCACCTAACAAAGAGTTCCAGGCCCTGGACAGGATAGGGAAGCGCACCTTTGCTTCAGCGTCCTTTGCTATCAGGTCCCTGAATTATATGGCACATTTCACCAGGCTTCAAAGGGATCTGGTTTCTGAGCTCTCTGAAACCTTGGCTGGTGCTGTGTCTGATGAGGTCTGTGACAAAGTGGCCTCTCAGCTGGCCACCATTGAATCTATATGTAACTCCTCTATGCGACTGATATCTCACGCATCAGAAGGAGCAGCTAGAGCAGCGGGTTCAGCTGCGGTCTTAAGACAACACGCCATGATGCGCTTGTGCAACTTCGATGAACCCTTTAAGTCTTCTTTTCTTAATGCCCCCATTGAGCCCTCCTAGTTGTTTGGGCCCAAAGTTAAAAAGCACACTGGCCAGATATGAACAAGACGGTAAGACCCTTTCTGCCGTAGGTGTCCATTATTCTTCCCCTCAACGTGCTTTCTCCCAAAACCAAAAGAGTGGGAAGATATGGTTCAAGAAATCTCAGGGTCCTTTCCGTGACACACAGGCCGAGTTCTCCCCCAGAGTCAGAGGGGAAACCTCACAGGGAAGACTTTCCTTTCAGGGCAGAGGGGGACCCGTGTAATCAGGGTTCCAGGGATACTTTCCCTGGTCAATCTTACCAGCGCCCCTGAAGTGGCCCAACTCCTTTCCTCTGGAGGTGGTTGGGGGAAGTTTCTCCTTGTTCCCTCTTGCCTGGCTAACCATGGGTACAATTTTTATTTATTTTTATTTTACATTTGTTGACCATGATAGTCCGAATGGATGCATGTCCATTTTCAGCGGAGGCCCGGGGAGAAAAACTCCAAGGGTAAGCAATTACAGCATTACATAATACCAGCATTACATATTACAAACAGACTATTTACAGAGATTACATAAGTAAGCAAGTTAAACAAGTTCCACAGGTTAGTTAATCCTGAGCATAAGTCATGATTAAATTAAATTACACAGTAAGATGGTTTACAGATTTTTACACATTCTAGAGAGAGTTAGCCAGGCTTGATACAGTGACATAGCCAGTTAAGTGACAAATGTTGAGTCTAGTTTTAAATTGACCTAAGGTGGAAAGTAAAGTAATATCAGTTGAAGAAAGTTCCAGGATCTACCTAGAGTTTGCAAAGAGAGAGTCACCGGCTGTGTTATTAATTTTGCTAGTCTGAATTAGTAGCTTGTTAGATGATCGAAGCAGTCTAGGATTGTTATAGGGGGTGATAATATTTTTAAGTGCAGGAGTATTGTCTGGATTATAGAGGATTTTATAGGCCATAATCAGTTGGTTATACTGGATTAGGCTGGGTAGTTCAAGCCACCCAAGCTGGTTTAGATTGATGCAATGATGTGTCCTAAATGGCAGCCCAGTGGCAAACCTGGCAATGTGGTTGTAGCAAATTGAGAGTTTAAGGACAGTCTTGTTTAAATTCGAGAGTAGAGGGGATGCATACAGAAGGGTTGAAAGAAGGTGCGGGCGAGCTATGGCAGTTTTAGCTGGAGGGGTTAGGAAGGCTTTTATTCTGTAAAGTGACCCTAGTTTTTTATTGATTGTTTTGATAGTTTGGTTAACATGTAGGTCAAATTTTAGATTATTATCTATGATGACACCTAATAGTTTTGTAGAGGGGTCAGGGGAGATTATTGTGCCATTATTTGGATTTATGGTAAAGGTGAAAGCGGTAGACCTACATGTTGGTGAAAATAACAGCATTTTAGTTTTTTGGGGGGATTTAGGATCAGATGACGTTCAGAAAGCCAGATGTTTGTGTTACACTGCTGCAGTCATTACACTTGGGTTATCCTGCCGTCAGGCGGTCCCGCAGTCGGCCAGAGTTCCAAAGTCTTGGTCCGGCATTGGTTGCTGCCGCCTTCTCCCTGACGTCAGTGCGACAGGAGTATATAAGATGCAGCCGATGTCATTTTCTTCAGTCCTTCTTGCCGCGTGGTGCCCGAAGCAGAAGCAGTTCGTAAGTGCCGGTCGGCCGACTCCTGAGATTTTCATTCCGAATCCAGAACAGAAGTCTTCTAAAAAAGCTAAGTACCCCATTGGGGAAACTTTTTTCTTGCCTCAGACCGATGTCAGTAAAAGTTAATAACTGTATTTCTTGTGGGAAGCAAATACCTCATAAGGATTTCCACTCTTATTGTATTCCATGCGTAGGCCCTGACCACAACGTCACTGGTTGTCGTTTTTGTGCTAGGTTTAACAAGTGCACTATTAAACTTCGGTTTGATTTTGCCCAACATTATTTTGGTAGAAAATTCAATTATAGCATGCCGTCGGAATTCCGACGACTGATGCATAAAAAGCGCAAGGACAGGCATCCGAGGCCCAAAACGGACGACGAGGCCTCTTCTAGGCCGTTCGGCGGTTCTCCGATTTTCAGCGTGGTGCCTATGCAGCCCCTTACAACCGCTTCCACAGAACCACAGACTGCTTCCGACTCCCATGGGGAGCTGGCTGGACCTTCGGACGCACTAGGCCTTCAGTTTACCGATCCTAAACCTACAGAGGAAACCAAGTAGCTGAGTATTCCACAGCTACAGAGAGGGTGTTTTCAGACCTACCCAATTAACTATTAAAACCCTCTGTTAAATCTAAGCCCCCCTTAAAAGCAAAGAAACAGACACAACTCTCTCCAGGGCAGGCTTCCATGCCTAAGAAACAGATGCTAAAAATGGCCGAGGACTTGATCACTCTGATCAGGAGGTCCTATCCCCCTCCTGATAAAAGGCCCAGGCAGGATGCAGACTATGAATCTTCTGTCCAGGTGTCCCTTTCCTCTGACTCTTCCTCAGACCTAGGATATTCTTTACCCCCTTATGAGGATTCTAATGCTGAGGAATCAATTCCATCAACCTCTCCGCCCGAGGATTACTTCTTTGGGGAAACCTTACATTACCATGAGAGAGCATTTCCATTGGGAAGGCCAGGATTACTCAGAATCCAAGAAAAGACTCTGAGACTTCCTTTTATTGCCCCAACATAGACCCCTTGCTATTCCACCAGTTTTAGACATTGTGGATGATGTGTACACTGAATCCAATTTGAACCCGGACTCCTTACCCCCAGCCCAGTTAAACCTGATAGATATTAGAGTCCCTGACTCTCACAAATTTCTGTACAAAAGCCCTGTTGCTGACCCTGAAACTATTTCTCAGGGACCAAAAGGGATTAAGGCGTCATCAGAAAAAAACCCAGTCCCTTCTGACAGAGATTCCAGAGCATTGGACACATGGGGAAAGAAGGTATATACGTCTGCAACTTTAGCAATGAGAGCCTTGAATTGCCAGTTTCATATGCTAAAATATCAGCAATTTTTGATGTCTTAGTTGAAACAAAAGATGCTACCAGAATCAGATCCTCCTAACTTAAAAGAAATGCAGGATTTATTGCATGCAGCTGAACAAGTGGGAAAACATGCTTTGCAGTGTGGGTTTGATTCCTTAGAGGCCTCCTGTAGAGCAGCAGTTAGAGGCTCTGTCATTAGA
Source organism: Protopterus annectens (assembly GCF_019279795.1). Classification (NCBI taxonomy): domain Eukaryota; kingdom Metazoa; phylum Chordata; order Ceratodontiformes; family Protopteridae; genus Protopterus; species Protopterus annectens. The sequence continues at coordinate 236,778,048 of NC_056743.1, read as the reverse complement.
AGGCATGCTTGGTTAAAAGATCATACGTTACCAGATCACGTTGAGGTCAAATTATTGGATGCACCTTTACAGCGGGATGTGCTGTTTGGAGTTAAGGCAGAGGAGGTATTAAAGAAAATGGAGGATAAGGCAAAATCTATGCAAATGGTGAAAGATTTTTTTACAGGTTCAGCCTCCTCATTTTAGCAGAAATTTGCCAACAAAGAATTGGTCCTTTCCAGTCACAGATAGACCTCTAAGGGGCAGATACAGACGTCCAAGAGGTAGAGGTCAGACACAAGGCCCTTACAGGCCTCGACAATGGGGCACACCAGGCCAGAAAGAAGGGGAAGACAGGCCTCAACCTTATAAAAAAACAGCCTCAATGACTGTCCACTACAGCTGCCAAACAGCTCTTTCTTGGCAGCCCCCTTAGGAGGAAAACTGGCACTTTTCTGTCACAACTGGCACTGCATCACCAAAGACAAATGGGTTCTCAACATCGTATCTCAAGGTTACAGGTTCCATTTCCACACCTTGCCAAGGTTAAAAGGAATGCCAAATCTGCCACCAAATCAAGGGGCAGAGGCTCAAAAACAAATTACAGCACTCATGGACATGAGAGCTATTCAAAAGACACCATCACAAGGACAAGGATTTTACACAAGACTCTTTCTGGTTCCCAGAAAAGACAAAGCCTGGAGACCTATTCTGGACCTTTCTACACTAAACACTTACCTGGATGTTCCGAAATTCAAAATGTTGACACTTCAGCAGCTTCTTCCCATGCTGGGCAAGAAAGCTTGGCTCGTGACTTTGGACCTCAAAGAAGCATACCTGCATGCCCCTATCAGACAAAATTGCAGAAGATACCTCAGATTTCTTGCTGGTTCAATGCACTATCAATTCTCTGCACTGCCCTTTGGCTTATCTACTGCGCCCAGGGTCTTCACAAAGTGCCTGGCACCAGTAATTGCATTTTGCAGGCAAAACGGAATTCAAATTTACCCATACCTGGACGACTGCCTGATTCAAGCAGAGAGCAAGGACATTCTACTAAAACATCTGGCGTACATAAAAAAGTTAAGTTGCCTGGGGTACACAGTAAACTAAAAGAAATCAAAACGAGTGCCCTCACAACAGATAATATTCCTGGGTGCCAGCTTGAACACAACGGCCCAGATGGCTTATCTCACACCAGACAAGCAAGGGCAACTGACTCAATATTTTCAATTAACGGCAACAAAGACACAACTCTGCAGGCATTGGGCTACATGGCATCTTGCATACTACTAATTCCATATGCCAGACTGCATATGAGGAAACTACAATGGTACCTAAAGAGCGTATGGTCTCAACAATGTCAAAGTTTGGAAACAGTTATACCACTAATTCCTTGCCTACAACATGAGTGTCGATGGTGGGCACAAGCTTGTCACCTCAACAAAGGATGGCAGGAAAATGGATCCAGGGCGAGTGGCCCACAGAGCAAAGACATCTCCACATCAATCAAAAAGAGATGCTAGCAGTACAAAATGCTATTATAGCTTTCAGGGACCTACTGCATCCAGGACAATTACTACTAAAGACAGACAACACCACAGTTATGTGGTACATAAACAAGCAAGGGGGAACACACTCCTACCCCCTCTGCAGACAAGCCATGACCTTGTGGAACACAGCTGTAAGCTACCAAGTTCATCTGCAAGCACAGTTCCTGCCAGGAGAGAAAAACACACTGGCAGATGACCTAAGCAGAAACGTTATGGACCCACACAAATGGGAACTAAACCCACAAATATTCAGAATGATAACACAAAAATGGGGGAGCCCAGACATAGATCTGTTTGCCACCCCAAAGAACTGCCAATTACAGAAATTCTGCACAAGGAGCTACCATCCACAAGCATGGAAAGTGGATGCCCTCTCATTCAGCTGGAAAAAACTACAAGTATACGCTTTCCCACCTTTACCTCTCCTTCCAAAGGTACTCATAAAAGCCAGGCAGGAAGAGCCAAAAATGATCCTGATTGCACCAGACTTGGCCACACCAGTACTGGTAACCAATCTTAAAGAACTTAACACAAGAGCCACCCTGGATTTTACCACAAATTCCACAGTTGCTGACGACGTACAACAAACAGATACTTCACAGCTAGCTAAAGACCTTAAACATAGCAGCATGGACAATTCCTTAGTCAAGCAAGCAATGCCTCTCTCCAAGGCTGTTATGGATGTCATTCTGGAGGCCAGGAGGCCTAGCACCAGGAAAGCATACTCTGATAAATGGAAGAGATTATGTGCCTGGAACCAAGCGCACAGCCTTGACCCTCTAGTCCCAAACATTCCTCAGATACTGCAATACTTAACTGAGATGTTGGACAAGGGCCTTTCTTTTTCATCCATCAAGATCCACGCCTCAACTATCTCTGCTCATTACAACACGGATCCACCAATTTCTTTCTAATCCTTTGCTCAAACAATACCTCAGAGGGGCTAAAAACATAAGACCGCCCCGTAGAGCACCTATTTGGGACCTCAGCTTTGTTTTGGAAAAATTAACGTTACCTCCTTTTGAGCCAGCTAACACAGCAGAATTAAAATACATCTCTTGGAAAACTGCTCTGCTACTGGCAATAACATCAGCACGAAGAGGTTCAGAATTACAGGCACTAATGGCAGTGGAACCTTTCCTCATCTTCCACCAGGACAGGGTGTCCTTAAGAACCAACCCTACGTTTATGCCAAAGGTGGTATCAAGTGTGGCTCTAAACCAAACTATTCACTTGCCAACATTTTATCCAAAACCACAGAACAAAGGGGAGAGACTACTACATTCTTTGGACATTCACAGGCAGTTACGCTTCTACTTGGACAAAACCAAAGCTTTCAGAAAATCTGAGCAATTATTGGTAGCATACGCTGCAGGAGCACAGGGAAAAGCCATTTCAAAGCAGACTATTTCAAAATGGATAGGACACTATACGTTTCTGCTACACCCACCATGGGAAACCTGTACCTAAGAACATTAGATCTCACTCCACCAGGGCAACAGCCACTTCAACTGCCTACCTCAGAGGAGTGCTTACCAAGGATATTTTGGAAGCAGCAACATGGAGTTCTGTGCATACCTTCACCAAACATTACTATTGCCTTTATACTCCAAATCCAGAGCAGGCTTTGCCACTGCTGTACTGCAGGGCCTTATAGCCACCTCTAATGCCTTATAGATCCAGCCTTCCTACCTCAGCTTTGGGATTCCACCCAAGTGTAATGACTGCAACAGTGTAACACGAACATAGTACAGTTTTGTACCTACCATAAATGTAGATGTTCGAGTGTAAACACTGCTGCAGTCCAGGTTACCCCCCCCCCTCCTTCCCCTCTTACTTTCTGGTATTTACCTAGGGCATCTACCTTTTATTACCTATGGGGAGTATTTGCTGGTAACTAAAAATGGTTGTTTGCTTTACTTTTGTATTTTTACTAGCAATTTGTATTGCCTACCTGTTTGGGGGCACCTGACATCTGGGGCAAGAAAAACTGAAGAAAATGGCGTCGACTGCATCTTATATACCCCTGTCACACTGACGTCAGGGAGGAGGCGACAGCAGCTGACGCCGGACCAAGACTTTGAAACTCTGGCCGACTGCGGGACCGCCTGACGGCAGGATAACCCAAGTGTAATGACTGCAGCAGTGTTTACACTTGAACATCTACATTTATGGTAGGTACAAAACTGTACTTTTTCTATTGTATTAAAGGTGGTCTGGGTAGCTGACCATAACTCTATTGGAGATGTGGCTGTGCAAATCAGAGTAGAGTCATCAGCATATTGGATACAGCTGACGTTTGGGATGACAGTATAAAAGTCGTTAATGAAGATGGAGAACAGCAAGAGCCCTAGTATAGAGAATTTTGGTACTCCAAGGGTGTTCGGTAGAAGGTTAGAGAGTTTGTTCTGTCAGAGGACAGCCTGCTGTCGACCATTCATGTAGGACTGAAACCATTGAAGGGCTCTAGTATCTAGACAGAATGTTTGCAGGGCGTGGATTAAAAGTTGGTGATCAACCATATTGAATGCCTTGGAAAGATCCAAGAAGAGGGCTGAGGATATATAATTATTGTTGCGATTATGGTTTATGGTGTTGGTAAAGGCTAGGAGGGCTGAAATAGTGCTGTGATGAGGACGGAAGCCATGCTGAGTGTCTGCCATAAGGTGATTCTGGATTAGGTGGTGCATGAGTGGTCTATGAATACATTTTCCATAATCTTTGCAAGTGGAGAGTATAGCTATTGGCCTATAATTGGAGAATTCAGTAGAGCTGCGTCCTTTGTGAAGTGGGATTACATAGGATATTTTCCAGATGGTGGGAATTATAGCTTCTACTATGGTTCGATTGATTAGTATTGAATAGCATCAGCTGATTTTTGTAGGTACTCTGCAGGGAGCTGATCAGCAGAAAGTGTAGTGGGTTTTAATTTTTTGATCAAGGTATGGATAAGTGAAGTGGCAACTGGTTGGAAGCTGAATGTGAGTAGATTTCTAGGGGTGCTACTTTCAGGACCAAGGGAGGTAGGAGGTAGTTGGCTAGCTAGGGCTTGAATTGTCTCAGTAAAGAATTTGTTAAAACTGTCAGAAACATCTTCAGGGGTTTTATCAATAGTAGCAGCAGGGATTGGGGTTGAAGTTTGTCCAGGTTGTAGTAGATTATTTAAACCTGCCCAAAATTTCTGAGGGTTTTAATTTACTGTCTGTAAATTACAGTAGTATTATTTTTTGTCTTGTAAAATGGATTTTTTAGTTTCATTCCTGGATTGCCTGTATTTAATGTGATCTTGGGGGTCTTTAGAAGAACGCCATAAAGCCCATGCTTTGTTTCTAAGGGTAAATTTGAGTTTAGACTCTTTAGAAAGCCATGGCGCAGTTTTTGCCTTTGTCCTCTTTGAACAAACAGGTGCGTGCAAATCAAGGATCTCAAGGAATTTGTTGTTAAAGTATGCTACTGCTTCCTCTAAGGGGAGGTGTTTTAGAATAGACCAATTACATGAGTTTAGTTCTTGTTGGAATTAGGCAGGGTCAAAGTTTATATTGTTTCTAACCTTTCTGAGTAAGGGTTGTTGGGAATTAATGGCTTTGCGCTTAATAACATATGTGAGAAGGTGAGCGCTTAGGCCATCAGGGAGGGTACCAGAGGTGTACAATTGGGGGTGACTATGAGTACCCAGTCAAGTATGCTTTCTTTTTGGTTGAGTTTACCTATCCTAGTAGGGGTGGATATGATTTGTGTAAATGCATGCAGGTTAATATGGGTGGTTGGGGATTCGGAGGAACAGGTGCCCCAGTCTATGTTAAAGTCTCCAAGTAGTAGGGTTTCTTGGGGGTAGTGACATGATAGCCAGAACAGGATATCTTCAAGTGTAGATGTATTGTTACCTGGGGGTATGTACATACAGATGATATTAATGCATTTATTTTGATTAAGTTGTAATTTGGTGGCAAGAATCTCCGAGTTATTAATCTGAGGTGGTTGTATTACATCTGTGGTGAAATTCAACTCAGATTTATAGAGTACAGCTACCCCACCCCCCTTCCTCGAAGCACGATCCAGCCTGTGTATGTTGTACCCAGGTGGTAACACTTCATTGTCTGTAGTGTTAGGTTTTAACCAGGTTTCAGATAAACAGAGAATCTCAGGGGAGTGGACATCCAGAAGTGCATGCAATTCATGTACCTTGTTATTAATGCTTCTAATATTGAGATGACAGGCTAGGAGAGAGTTAGTTGGCCTATTAATTGTAGGTTTGTAGCTTAGATTTTAAGTAGAGGGGGGTATGTGTATCTGAAGTGGGTGAGCCAAGGTTGGGGTGAATGTCACCACCAAGTATTAGGTTAAGTCTATACATGGTGATGAACTTCAGGAATTTGTTTATTAGTTTGTGGTAGTGTTTGGATCTAGAGCTAATGTGCCTGGGGTTGAGATGTTGATAGACTGAACAAGATGTTGGATAGGACCTGGAACTGTAAGTATGGTTGAAGGTGGGAGGATTTACAGCTGGGGTGATAGTATGGCCTTTCGGGACCTGAAATCCCATGAGAAACTGGTTTTCGTACAAGGTAAGGAGGTATGGTGCGAACAAGAGGGGTAGTAAAGATGAGTATATCATTATCTGTGATTCAGCTAGTGAGTTAAGGAACTATTTTACCTGGTGATGCAACACCAGAAGATAGAGTGGTGAGGTAAAGGTACTGGAAGGGGGATGGGAGAATGCCAGATGAAAGCTAATAAGTGCTATTGAAATGTAGGTAGAAGAATGGGGGTGGGAGGAATTATCCCAGATGAAAGCAGATAGGATCTAGAAAGTGGTGGAGTGGCTATAGTACTATAAATTTAGAGGTACTTGGGGGCAGGGAGGGGAGCGAAGAGAGCCCAAGTGCAGCAAGGGCGAACATAGCGGGGCTATTGCAGTTTACAAGGTTTCCTAAGGTGTCCTAAAGCTGTAAGGTAAGTATTATAGTTCTTAATGCAAGAGTCAGTTTACTTAAGTTACAGGGGAAGGAGGCAAACACTCAAGTAGAAAAAGAGCCCTATGGCTGACCAAAATGGTGACCTGCTTAATTACACAGCACTGTAAGTGAAAGCTTAACAAATGCTTTTTGTGTGCAACCTAGTCTGCTTAAATGCTGAGAGAAACTGATTGCAGTCCTGTAGACTCTGTTTTGTAGGGAACTGTAGAGTTCAATCTGCTTAAATGCTGAGAGAAACTGATAGCAGTCCTGTAGACTCCGTTTTGTACAAAGGATCATAACCAGAGGTTAACCTATCCCCTTCGACCTTTGTCCCATCCCTTCAAAAAAAATCTTCCCGACGTTCCACCCAGTCAAAGGGAAGAAGCAGCTGCTAAGAAAAAGGGTCATCCAAATAGTCCCTCCAGACCAGATAGGATGCGGATTCTACTCAAGACTGTTTTTGGTGCCAAAGAAAACCAAGGACTGGAGGCCAATTTTGGATCTCGGTGTATTGAACAAGTTTGTGAGTGTACAAATATTCCGGATGGTCACAGTACAGTCTATCCTCCCGCTTTTGGAAAAAGACGATTGGATGTGCTCTATGGATCTTCAAGATGCGTACTACCACATGAAGGTGGACAGGCCATCAAGATTATGTCTGCGCTTCTGTGCGGGAGCCAGTCACTACCAGTTCAGAGTACTGCCCTTCGGACTCTCTACAGCCCCCAGAGTGTTCACAAAGTGCATGGCAGTTCTCACAACTCACTTGCGACTTCAAGGATTCCAGGTGTTTCCATACCTAGACTGGCTCATTTCCGCCCCCACCAGACATCTACTGGAAAAAGCCCTGGCAATATTCTCTCTTCACTGCTCAAAGGCTAGGCATAACCATACACTGGCAGAATTCCAGTCTCACCCCATCTCAGTCGACAGAATTCATAGGGGTTATCTTGGACACAAAAAAAACTGCAGAGCTGCTGTTCCAGACCGCAGAATTCTAAGGATAAAGCAACAATTAATTCCAATCCTTTCAAAGGAAAAGTCCACGGCTCACTCAGTTCTACAGCTGTTGGGGTTCCATCGCAGCCTCCATCACCATTGTTCCCCTGGCCAGGTTTCACATGAGGCTTCTACAATGGCTACTGCTCACCCAGTGGTATCCTTTTCAGCATCCTCTTTCAGCCATGATTCGAGTAACCCACTGGTGCAAACAGGATTTAAATTGGTGGATGACACGCAATCTCTCACAGTGATCTCGCCCCTTCTCCCCCCAGCAACCCAAGGCCACAGTGACCACGGATGCCTCCCTGATGGGGTGGGGTTGGGGGCTATGTCAGGGACAGGCAGTCCAAGGCACTTGGTCCCAGCTGGAGGCCCATCTGCATATAAATGTTCTAGAGCTGAGGGCGGTGCAAGCATTCCATCCTCTGCTGCCGTCTGGGACAACTGCAATTCAATCAGACAACATGGCGGTGCTCTGGTATATCAACAAGCAAGGTGGAACCAAATCTTACCCCCTTTGTCGAGAGGCCATGAGGATATGGCAATGGGCGATGGCTACCAACCATTTTTTCTAGCAATGCACATTCCCGGGAGTTCCAACGTGATAGCAGACACTCAGCAGGTGCATTCTTCAACATCACAAGTGGTCCCTGAATACCTTGATAGCAGCTGAGATATTCCACTGCTGGGGCCGTCCTTGCTGCATCCTTTTTGCATCCCCGACCAACTACAAATGCAGCAACTACTTAGCCCTGATTTCCCCCTCCGGGACAGTCACCCAGGGACGCTCTAGTCCACGATTGGCCCTCTGGTCGTCTTTACGCATTTCCACCCTTTCCCCTCATTCCCCAGATTCTGAGGAAAGCCCGGCGGTTGAAGAGCAAGGAGATCCTCTTAGCACCATATTGGCTTCGACAGATTTGGTTCCCCTTCCTTTGGCCTCACCTACGAGATCAACCATGGATTCTCCATCCAACCCCGAAGTTGATCTCACACCCACAGAACCTGATTCATCCCAACCTGAACAACATGAAGCTAACGGCTTGGCTACTCCAATTCACCTGACTGCCAGGCAGAATGATCTTTCTTTACCAGTACGTGATATTCTCATTGCTTCTCATATTCTTCCACTAGAATTACTTATCTGAGCAAGTGAAAAAGATTTACCTGTTGGCTGAAAAATAAACAAGTAGATCCCTTTTCAGCACCAGTGTCATTAATACTAGACTATCTGGCCGACCTCTTTCAATCGGGTCTGTCGGCCTTTACCATTATTCATTTGGCTGCAATTTCTAATTTTCATGAGGGTGTCCAAGATTCCTCTCTTATGTCCCATAAATTGTGCAAGACCTTCATAAAAGGTGTGAATCATCTGAAGCCACCTTTCAGAGAACCTATTCAACCATGGGATTTATCATTAGTTCTACAAGCTCTGACAATGGCACCTTTCAAACCAGCCTCTTCTTGCAACCTCAGGTATTTCATGGAAAACCTTGTTTCTGGTCACTGTTACTTCTGCCAGACGTATTTCTGAACTTCAAGCTTTATGTATCAAGAGTCCATACTTGATTTGTCATAGAGATAGTGTCTCTGAGAACTAATCCGTCATTTCTGCCTAAAGTGATCTCTGAAATGTCTATTAATCAAGCCATTGAATTGCCAGTTTTCTTTCCCAGTCATTCAAACAGAGGAGAGTATTGCCTACATACCCTAGATATACACAGGCAAATCCGATTTTACTTAAACAGGACTAAACCCTTTCGTAAATCTGACAAGTTATTTTTGGCCTTTTCTGGACCTAGATTAGGATCTGCTGTTGCTAAGGTCACATTAGCTAGATGGTTGAAGGACTGTGTGACCTTTATTTACACACAACGTTATATCTCGTTGCCTACTACCATGAAAGCTCATTCAACAAGGTCGGTGGCACCTTCTGCTGCCTTCCATGCCAGAGCTTCTTTACATGACATCTGTGCAGCTGCAACTTGGGCTACGCCTCATACCTTCATCAATCATTACAAATTGGATTTGGCCTCCAGGGGAAGAGCATCTTTTGGTTCTATGGTGCTCAGGAATGTCCTTCCATGAGAGCCTCCCAGGAATAGAGGTAGCTGGGGACTCTGTCCCATGCGTAAGGAATGAACAAGGATTAACAATCAGATAAAGAAGTTATGTCTTACCATAATGTTCCATCTGTATTGTTGATCCTCATTCAGTCATTACGACCCTCCCTCCTTCCCCTTCCTGTGGTTTCTACTGGATCTCACCATCCGGTTCTCAAGTTATTTGACCAGAGGTAGCCTGTACCTCCTTTAACTTGCAAACTCAATCTGAGGTAACAGGGAGAGGGGGATTGTGGTTAAGAGTTTAGCTCAAGAGTTTGAAGCTGACGCGAGCTTGGAAAATGGCCGGCTCTGTTCTGAGCTCGGAACCGATACCCATGCGTAATGACTGAACGAGGATCAACAATACAGATGGAACGTTATGGTAAGACACATCTTCTTTTTTTTTCATGAAGAAGTGGCAGCCGCTACAGTAGAGTTCAGTTAGCTGCCATTTCCAATTTCCATTTTGGTTTCATGGGAAATCCAATCATGCAACACTCCCTCTGTAAAACCTTCTTAAAAGGAGTTCTTATTAAGCCCCCAATAAAACAGCCTTTAGAACCCTGGGACTTAAATTTAGTCCTTTCATCTTTGATGACTGCACCCTTTGAACCATCCTCATTGTCAGACTTAAAATTGTTATCATGGAAAACCCTAATGTTCTTTGTGTTTCACTGTTGCAGTCATTACATTTGGGACAATCTGCTGGCAGGTTGCCCTCAGTCGGCCTGATTAACAAAGTCCTGGGTCCTGTGTTGGTTGCTGTCCCTTCTTCCATGAAGTCAGGTCGTCAGGGGTATAAAACATGCAGCCGACGCCATTACATCAGTCTTGCCGTGCAGTGCCCGAAGCAGAAGCAGTTCGCAAGTGCTGGTCGGCCAACTCCTGAAATTTTCGTTTTCGAGTTTCAGAACCGAAGTCTTCAACTAAAAGCTAAGTACCCCGATGGGGAAACTTTTTCTTGCTCCTTACCGATGTCAGTAAAAGTTAATAATTGCATTACTTGTGGAAAGCAAATACCTCATAAGGATTTCCATTTGTACTGTATTCCTTGCCTAGGCCCTGACCACAACGTACCTTGCAGTCGGTTTTGTGCTAAATTCAATCAACGCACTATTAAACGTCGGTATATTTTTGCTTCTAAATATTTTGGCTCGCGATTTAATTATCCGGAAATGTCTGTTAGCAATCCGACTACCGGAATAGCTAAAAAACACACAGAAAAAGACAGACACAGACCATCAACGTCCAAAACTGACAACTCTTCTCCTAAGCCAGTCACCAGTTCGCTGGTACTCAGTGAGGCGCTTTCGCAGCCCCTGATACCCGCTACTTCTGGTATGCCGCAAGATACTTCAATTATGGAACCCGCAGATGTCTCTACCTTAGATGGGTCCAGAGCCGCTGTGCAGGAACCAGCTTCTGAGAGTGTTTTCAGGCCTACAGATTTGTATATTAGACAGACGCCATCTTCAAAACTAAGGCCAAAATCTATGTCTATGTCTAAAAAATCAACGCCTGGGCCACATGTGCAGGTCCCTATGCCTAAAAAACAAATGATCAAAATGGCTGAAGATTTAATTACTCTGATCAGGGGTAGCCAACCCCCTCCTTCTAAGAGGCCTTAGGCAAGACATTGATTATGAATCTTCTGAACAGGATTCTGTTTCTTCTGACTCTTCTAATGAATTGTCTATACCTGCTTATGAGAACTCTGATGCAGAAGATTCCATTCCTTCTGCTTCTCCCCCTGAGGATTTTTCTTTTGGGGAAACTTTGCATACCTTAAGGGAACATTTCCACTGGGAAAGTCAGGATTTCTCTGAATCTAAAAGAAACTTTGGGATTTTCTTCTTCTTCCTCAGCATAGGCCTTTGGCTATACCTCCTGTTTTAGACATTGTTGATGTTTTTCTTTTAAATCTAGTATGGCTCCTGATTCTCTGCCTCCAGCTCCTTGTAAGCTAGACAGAGATACTACAGGGTTCCTGACTCCCACAAATTCCTTTTCAGAAATCCTGTTGCAGATCCTGAAACCATTTCTCAGGGTCCCAAGGGCATTAAGGCCTCTACTGCTAAAAATCCTACCCCTTCTGATAGAGATTCCAGGGCGCTGGATAGATGGGGTAAAAAGGTTTATACTTCTGCAACCTTGGCAATCAGGGCTTTAAACTGTCAAATTTCATATGCTTAAATATCAACAGCATATCATGGGACTGCTTAAACAGAAAATGATGTTAATTTCTGACTGTGTGGAAAATTAAGATTTACACAATTTATTGCATTCAGCTGAACAAGTTGGAAAACATACTTTGCAATGTGGTTTTAATTCTTTGGAGGCCTCTTGCAATGCTGCTGTATCTGGGTCTGTGCTAAGAAGGCATGCTTGGCTCAAAGAGCAAACTCTGCCTGATCATGTTAAAGCAAAATTGTTGGATGCTTCTTTACAACAGGACCGTCTCTTTGGTAATAAGGCTGAAGAAGTTTTAAAAAATATGGAAGATAAAGCTAAATCTATGCAAACTGTGAAAGATTTCTTACAAGTGCAACCTCCAAGATTTAGTAGACACTGGCCTACTAAGAACTGGTCCTTTCCAGTTCCTTCGAGAGCCACTCAAGTCAAACCCAGACATTTGAAAGGTTCCAGGTTTCAGTCACAAGGGACTTTTAGAACAAAACAATGTGGTGCCTCCACCTCCAAATCTGGAAACAACAAGGCACCTCCCTATGGTAAACAGTCTCAATGACTTCCCTCTACACTCACCAAGCATTTACCCTTTAGCCACCCTTTTAGTGGGAAAACTGGCACTTCATGCATGAAACTGGTAACTTCTAACTCAGGACAAATGGGTTTTAAATGTAGTATCCCAAGGATACAAATTTCATTTCTACACATTGCCAATCCCAAACAGATGGCCAGACCTGCCCCCAAATCAGTGGGCAGAGGCCCAGACACAAGTTCTGTCCCTCATGAACATGGGGGCTATTCAACCAGTTCCAGAAGAGGAAAAGGGACAAGGTTTCTATTCAAGACTTTTCCTGGTACCCAGAAAAGACAAATCATGGCGTCTAGTTCCAGACTTATCTACTCTAAACACATTTCTGGACATTCCAAATTTCAAGATGCTGACTCTTCAACAGTTACTTCGTATGTTAGGCAAAGATGCCTGGTTAGTAACTAGACTTAAGAGGCTTACCTGCATATCCCAATCAGGGAATCTTGCAGAAGACACGTCTCTTCAAAGCAAGCTACTTGCATTACCAGTTCTCTGCACTGCCCTTTGGCTTATCTGCTACGCCCAGGGTCTTCACAAAATGCCTGGCTCCAGTAATTGCATTTTGCAGGTAAAGAAATATTCAAATATATCCATACCTGGACAATTGTCTAATTCAGGCAGAAAACAAGGACATTCTTCTAAAGCATCTGGCATTGTAAAAAGGGTTCTATCTTGTCTAGGGTACAGCATAAACGAAAAGAAATCACAACTGGTACCCTCTCAAAAAATTACATTCCTGGGTGCAAGCTTGTATACAACTGCCCAGATGGCTTACCTTACGCCAGAAAAGCAAATTCAATTGGTGACTTACTTCAACCAGGTGGCCACAAAAACCCTGCTATCTGCAAGACAAATTCTGCAAGCCTTGGGGTTCATGGCCTCCTACATTCTTCTAATTCCATATGCAAGACTGCATATGAGGAAACTTCAGTGGTACTTGAAAAGTTTATGGAGTCGACATTGTCACAGCCTGGAAACAATGATTCCTATCATACCTTGCCTGCAACTAGAGTTCTATGGTGGGCAGAGGCCTGCCACCAAAGCAAGGGACTGCCATTCACTACACCCCCTGCAGCCCAAACCCTAACTACAGATGCATCAGACTATGCTTGGGGGGCTCATCTGGCAGGGAAGTGCATTCAGGGCAAATGGAGCCCAAATAAAATGCACCTTCATATCAATCAGAAACAGATGCTGGCTGTACAGAATGCATTGACAGCCTTCAAGGACTACCTTCATCCAGGACAATTAATGATAAGGACAGACAACACCACAGTTGTGGTACATAAACAAGCAGGGGGGTACACATCCGTACCCCCTTTGCAGACTAGCCATGGCATTGTGAACACGGCATTGACCTACCAAATACAACTACGAGCTCAATTCCTGCCAGGAAAGCTGAATACTCTGGCAGACGAACTAAGCAGAAATCTCATGGACCCACACGAATGGAAACTGGAACCATGGATTTTCAACATGTTGACATGCAAATGGGGGAGTCCACACATGGATCTTTTTGCCTCATCCCAGAAAGATCAGTTGGACAAATTCTGCACAAGAACTCCTCACAAAAAATCTTGGAAAGTGGATGCTCTATCATTCAGCTGGAAAAACCTATCAGTCTATGCTTTCCCCCTCTTCCTCTGCTCTCCAAAGTTCTGCTAAAAGTCAGACAAGGCATACCAAAAATATTGCTCCAGACTGGCCTCGCCAACACTGGTACGCACTCCTGTGCAATGTGTCACACCTTCCACCGTGGCACCTGCCTCAGACACCTTACTTACTGTCTCAGCAGAACAACCAAATTCTGCACACTCTGCTCCAAACTTTGAATCTTGCTGTGTGGCTAATCGCCTAAATTCACCCTTAGCATCCCTCAGCAAACCTGTGATGGATGTCATTTTGGAGGCGAGAAGGCCTAGTACTAGAAAATCTTATGCTGACAAATGGAAAAGATTCTGTGCCTGGAACCAATCACAAGGAACAAGCACAGCAGTGCCCAATATTCCTCAGATTTTACATTACTTAACTGAGATGCTTCACAAGGCCCTGTCCTTTTCTTCCATAAAAATCCATGCCTCTGCCATTACAGCTCATTACACCACCGAACCTCCCCTCTTCTCTCATCCTCTGCTAAAGCAGTATCTCAGAGGTGCCAAAACCTTAAGACCTCCCAGGAGAGCTCCAACCCCTGCCTGGGACCTCAATTTTGTATTGGAAAAAACTAGCTCTCCCTCCTTTCAAGCCAGCTGCTACTGCAGACTTAAAATTTCTCTCCTGGAAAACAGATTTCCTTTTAGCAGTCACTTCAGCTAGAAGGATTTCTGAATTACAGGCTCTTATGGCAGTGGAGCCTTTAATTATTTTTCATGTAGACAGGGTGTCTGTCAGGACCAATCCATCCTTCATGCCTAAGGTGGTATCCAGTGTGGCTCTTAATCAGACAATTAATTTGCCAACTTTCGTTCCCAATCCACAGAACAAGGGGGAGTGGATTCTGCATTCACCGGATGTACACAGACAACTTAGATTTTACTTAAACAGGACAAAATTTCTAAGAAAATCTGAACAACTACTGGTGGCCTTTGCTGCAGGGGCAGAGGGAAAGGCTAGTTTAAAGTAGACTATTTCCAAATGGATAATTCATTGTATTCGTTTCTGCAATATGTACAATGGTAAAACTATCCTGTAGGGGATCAGATCTCATTCCACCAGGGCTGTATCTACTTCTACAGCGTTTCTCAGAGGTGTTCCTACCAGAGACATTATAGAAGCTGCTACCTGGAGCTCAGTTCATACGTTCAAACATTACCATTTACTTTTCCTTCTCTAAATCCATAGTTGGCTTTGCCACTGCTGTCCTGCAGGGCCTTATGGCTGGTCCTAATACTGTATAAATCCATCCTCCCAACCATAGCTTTGGGAATCTACCCAAATGTAGTGACTGCAACAGTGAAGCACTAAGAACATAGTACAGTTGTGTGCACTTACCATAAATGTAGTTGTTCGAGTGTATTCACTGTTGCAGTTCTGGTTACCCACCCTCCAGCCCCCTGTTTTTTCTCTTACTATACCTCTGCTTTCTTTTACTGTGCTTAAAAGCCTATTGGTGTGTGTGCTTTTTTTTGGAGGTATATTGTGTGTGTTTTAAATTTTATATATATATATATATATATATATATATATATATATATATATATATATATATATATATATATATATATATATATATATATATATATATATATATATAGATATATATATATATATATATATATATATATATAATTTTGCTCCCCATTTGGGGGGCACCTGACATCTGGAGCAAGAAAAACTGATGTAATGGCGTCGGCTGCATGTTTTATAGCCCTGACTACCTGACATCATGGAAACGCAGGACCCAAGACTTTGTTAATCAGGCCGACTGAGGGTAACTTGCCAGCAGATTACTCCAAATGTAATGACTGCAACAGTGAATACACTCTAACATCCACATTTATGGTAAGTGTACACAACTGTACTTTCTTGGTAGCTATAACATCAGCTAGGAGAGTCTTGGAACTTCAAGCCCTAAGTATTCAATCTCCTTACATTATCTTTCACAAGGATAGTATCTCTCTTAGGACAAACCCTTCCTTTCTCCCTAAGGCATGCTCAGAACACAACCTGAATACTACCATTGAGCTTCCTGTGTTTTTTCCAAACCACTCTAATAAATCAGAGTATAGACTTCACCAGCTGGATATCCACAGGATACTCAGATTCTATATACACAGGAACAAAGAATTCAGGAAGTCTGATCAACTTTTTGTTTCCATTTCTGACAAAAGAAAAGGCTTACCTGTTTCAAAAATTACTCTTTCAAAATGGCTTTCAGATTGCATATCCTTTGCTTATCAACAAACTGGTAGACAATTACCGTTAAAAGCTAAAGGTCACTCTACTAGGGCTGTAGCTACTTCATGCGCCTTTAGATCTATTCTCCCATTTGATACTATTTGTGCAGCAGCTACTTGGGCAAGACCACATGTTTGTCACTCATAACAAATTGGAGTTGGCCTCCTGGGACAGGTCATCCTTTGGGTCCACTGCGCTGAAGAGTCTCTTTGCTTGAGCCACCTGGGATAAAGGTGTTAGGGACACTGTCCCATCCAGCAAGAATTATGGCGAGATAGGACTACATAACATAAAGAAGTTATGTACTTACCATAACGTTCCATGTTTGTAGTCCATATCGCCTATATTCTTGCGTCCCTCACTCCAACCCCCTTCCCGTTTCTGTGGGATCCTAGTGGACCTATTTTGGGGGCTGACTGACTTTGCTCTTTATTGTCCACCTGGAATGGATTGTTTCTAATCCTTTCCTGTAGTTTACAACTTCTTTCTTATTATTATTTGATAGGTATTTATTACTTTCTTGCAAACTAGATCTGTGAATTGCTGTGAGGCTCCATGGGGTAGGGGCTAGCCACAGACTAGTAAAAAAAACTCTCGAGCTTTAGTATGGGCTGAGTCGGAGCCAATATCTGCTCCGAACCCATCCAGCAAGAATATAGGCGAGATGGACTACAAACATGGAATGTTATAGTACATAACTTCTTTTTTATTTACAGTTGCTGCCTTGAGTAGCAAGACATCATTGTTTTTGTTGCAAGTTGTGTCATGTGTTATTGAAGATCTGTGTGTCTGAATTCTTCCTATACATCAGCGTTAACCAAAAAATGCCGGCATGTTTTAAGTTATATGCAAGGAGTTTTATTACCTGCGCTAGTTACACTTAAACACCTGTTACTCATATTTATTGGAATTTCAAACGAGGCAGTATGACATCATTTCATGTATATAATAAAGCATAACCAAAACATGATAGTATGTAAATAGACATATATAATGCAATATGAAGTAGATATTTAAATTATATGATAAAATGCAAATATTTATTCCAATCTACACATCAGAATTATATTGTTAAATTGCATTTAATAATATAATATAGTGACAATCCTGTGGTTCATTGTAACAAAAAGAACAAAAAATGTTTTATAACATGTATATTTATTATAAATATTAGAGACACTAGCCCCTCATAATTTATCATTCAAGCCAGGTGGAAATAAACCACCTAGTTTGACAACCCATTTCTTCTCTTTGTGGTCTAGCAATTTATGCCACCCAGTTTTAAAAGTTCTTTTGCCAGAGATTTTATCAATAACTATAAAAGAAAACTGAGCCGTTTTATGTATCAAACTGTGTTTATGCAAAGCATTAGTGGGCCTGGCATTCCTTATATCGCTTAAATGTTCGGAGATGCAAATTCTAAATTGTCTGGATGTTTGACCAGCATAGAATGCCCTACATATACATGTGGCCAAATATATCACCCAATCTGTGCTGCAATTTGCAAAATAATTGATAGTAAACACCTTTCCTGTATTTTTGCTCGTGAAATCTTTGGTGGTAAATACTTATTTACAGAAAGAGCAATGACCACAAGGGTGACACCCAACTAATTTGTCTCCCAACAAAGTAGTCTGAACAATAGAGACGTCCGAAGATGTAATTCTTTTATAATGAGAAAAAATGTGACCCAAGGCTTTTACCTTTACGGTATGAAAACAAACATCTGTTTTCCAACCAACTGGCTAAATGTGTGTTGGTTGTTAGTATGTTCCAGTGATTATTGACAACATCCATCAGTTGATTAGTATTCCTACCAAAAGTGGTTACTAGCCTGGGTGTCTGTTGTGTAGGGCTAGCAAATTTTGGTTTATAAGCCAACAGCCTTTCCCTAGATACATTTTTGGTCACTTGGACTGCAGAATGAACATCCATTTTATTATAACCCCTCTGTAAAAATCTATTAGAGAGGTCATTCTGACAATTCACAAGGTCTGAGTTAGATGAGCAGATTCTCTTAATCCTCATAAATTGTGATTTCGGAATATTTTTGCTAATATGTTTAGGGTGTAGACTAGAAGCATGTAATAAACTGTTGTATTGTGGATATTTTCTATGCACAGTAGTACAAAGAGTATTATCCGGTTCCCTATACAGAAGAACATCTAAAAAAATCAATCTGCTGCAAATTATAATTGACCGTGAATTCTACGCCCCACTTCTTACTGTTAAGATATTCAACAAATTCCATAAGGTACTCTGTGCCCCCTTTCCAAACAAGCCAACAATCGTAACGTCTCCAAATATCAGTTTCTGGCATATATAGGTTATGTAATTCACTATATATGATATGATCTTCAACATACCCCATAAAGAGATCAGCATATATTGGAGGGCACCCATCGCCGTACCTTGAATTTGCCAGTAAAATTGGTTTTGAAAATAGAACACATTCTTGGTTAGAACGTGTTCTGCCATGTAGATTAATAAGGTGTTAAATCCTGGACTGTAAATATTGATCTTAAGTAGCCAGTATATAGTGATGTAACATCTAAGGTACACATGAGCCAATCTGATTCAAGTTGGGATTCGGAAACAATCTGTAGGAACTCCGTAATATCTTGCAATATAGCCCGTACGTATGGTAACAGAGGATGTTAAGTTGTCAATCTCGCCTTCATTCTTGCTGGATGGGTTCGGAGCCGATCCTCGGCTCCGACTCGGCACTTGCTTTAGCTTAGGAACTCCTTTTACCAGCTCGAGGCAACCCTATATCCCATGATGCAAGGCGGAACTACCCCAGATCTCGTTTGCCGCTTAGCGAAAGAGGTCTCCTTTGCCAGCTGAGGTAAGTGATTTTCTGGTAAAATCAGAAAAAGCTTAGTTAGAGTTTATTTTCCCTTTTAGTCTTAGTATAGTCTGTAGTATATTACAGCCTACCCTATTCCCTTCCTTTCAAACTTTATAACCCTTTTTATAACCTTTAGTATAAAGTTTTCAGTTAGGCCTAAAACCCTATTGGTTAATCCCTTCCTGTGTGTTGTGTGTAGGGGATTAATTTGTGTGTTTGTTGGGGTTTGTGTGTGTTACTTCCTCCTAGGATATGTCTAGGAAGGCAAGGTCTCAGGCTTTAAGAAGTGTGACCAGTGCTGTCAGAAAATGTCTCTGACAGACGGTCACACTTCTTGTGTGTACTGCCTGGGGCCTTTGCACCTGCAGGACTCCTGTGCTTTGTGTCACGCTTTTAGCCAGAGAGTCCTGCAGGAAAGGAGGAATAAGCTTATCCTCCAAGGCTTACTTAAGCCAGAAGGTTCTCCCTCTAAAGCAGGGTCTGGGAAACCTTCTAAACCACCGAGCTTCAGTATCCAAGCCGCCTCGGTGGCTTTGGCTCCGGAGCCGAGATCGGCTCGGCTGGAACCGATCTACCGTTAAAGTAGTAGGGTCACCGGCTGGCTCCGATACCTTCTCATTGGCCTTGTCGGCTCGGCTGGAGCCGACACTTATCCAGCATCGGAGCCGAGAAACCTTCGGCTCCATCTGGAGTTCAGGGACTTCAGCTCCGATGGCCGACTGTAAGAGATCTCGGTCCCTTCGATACTGAGTATCCATTCTGCTCGGGGTCTCCTCTTTGTTGGAGCGGAGCCATCGGAGCCGATCTTCGAGATCTTCCAGGCTGTCTGACCACGACTTAGAGAGGGTGGTAAGCAGGCTGTTGAAGTCTCAGGCACTGGCCCAATGCTCCATAGCCCGTCTCATCAGACTTCATAGCCTTACCCTTGAACTTCCTCCTCCGACTCCACACCAGAGTTCGAGCCGGAGCTTCTTGGGACAGTGACTGTTTCGATGCGAGCCGATACATCCTTCGGCTCTGTCGCCTCGGCTCCGATCTCCTCCTTGAGGCCTTCCTTGGAGGGATCCGTCATCGGGTTTCCACTGTCGGCTCGAGGGGCTAGTGGCATGGGACCCTTGTCCGACCCGCTCTCCCTCTCGGGCTTCGGCTTTGGTAAGCTTCGGTGCCGACATCAGCCTCGAGCCTTCCCTCTCATTGGAGCCAGGAATTCCTGTTTCTTCGAGGGGGATATTCCGGTCTCCTGGGGAGGGAGCCTTTGAGGTGATGAGGAGTGTCTGGCCTCTGAGCCTGGTCAGCGGTCTATCCCTCTAGCTCCTCCCTCATCAGTGCCTGCAGGCGCCTCTTGCCAGCCTCTTGCTCTCAGGCCCAGGGATCCATAAGCCCCAGGTTTCCCCACTAGGGAATTTCCTCCTCTTCGAGGTTTCTCCTGATCCTGCAGGGGAACCCCTCGGAAGAGGGCGGTAAGAGGAAACGCACAGACTCCTGAGTCTACTACATCTGATACCGACTTAGAT
>NC_056743.1:236728648-236756913 GCF_019279795.1 Protopterus annectens | reverse complement strand
GTTCAAGTGGAAGCATTAGCTCCTCTAATTAATATCCCAAGAAGTAACCACCAATTTTCTGTGTGGTTTTTATGTAGCACCTCTCTCAAAAACATTTTCAGAGGAGACTGCTTTGAAAGAATGGTATCCATGGGTAGACATGTTGAAATGGAAGCAGACAGATGAACCTTGACAGAGAATAAAGACAGGCCATATGACTAACTCACAACTAATGTAAAACCAAAGAAACACTAGGACAGAACGGGTGCTGGTTATTTTGTCACCACCAACTACAAAACCATTTCCATTTCCTTATATATGACTTTACAGTAACAGGCTTTCTTGTCTCCGTTAGTACCTGCTGCATGTTTAGGTGTATAAAAGGTATTACGATCTTATCATTTAGGCATTCGGTTGTTGGTGTTTGGGGTTGGGATGTATCAAATACCCCTAATCTTGTCTTGTCTGACTAAATCCATTCTATCAGGAAGATTGAGACAATTGCCCCTGGCCAATTCTAAAAGAAGGGAGAACCACCATTTCCTAGGCCAGAATGGAGTTACCACAATCATCTTTGGGGAGTCCTTCATAATCTTCATTAGTACCTTAGAAATTAGTGGAAATGTTGTATAAGTGTACAGAAACATTCCTGTTCAAGGAAAGGAAAAGGCATGGCTTACAGGTCTTCTTGCACAGACTCCTGGGAAAGAGTTTTGCCAGTTAATTGTTTAGAGACAAGGCAAATAGGTCTACATGAGGAATTCACTAACTTGAAGACCCGCATGATTCAGTTTCTATCTGAGGGTCTGCCTTGGCCCTGCTCACAGTTTTGCTCTAATAGAATACAAGATGCATATACAGTGGGACTTGGTTGTAAAGCTATATTACGTTCTAACTTGGCTACTCTGCATAAGGAGTATGTTTCATTTTCCCCTTGCTTAAGTACCACATCACAGTGGTATTGCCTGTGACTATCTGAAGTCCTGGGGACCACAGATGACTCAGAGATGAGAGACTTTATAACTGGCTACTATTCTCCTTAGTGTGTGTGTGTTTTGGTCCGTCTTTCTTGTTCCAAAGACTTTGAACTTTTCCCACTGACACTACTCCCTAGGCCAAAGTCTGAGGTGTCTGTGGTGACTGACAGCTCTGGAGCAAGAGGGGAGAATGGAAGACCTGGATTCAGAGAAATGTGAGGTCTCCACTAATTTATTTTCCTTTTCACAAATCTCAGGACTGGCATTTGAGAAGACAATGGGTACTGTTGCTGGGACCAAAGAGATTTCCGATAACACTATCTTTCATGTGTAGTCTTGAAAGAGGTATTATGAGAATCATGGAAGAAATGAGACAATATCCTGAGGAATTCCCTCACAGTGAAAGAAGTCTGGAAAACCCCTGGAACAGATCTAAACAAAAATCTATTTTTTTCCTATGGAAGGAAAGCTGTTTGTGCTGAGGTGTCAAGCAGGCACCCCAGAAACACAATCCTGTATGATGGTGTCAAAAAACACATTTGAATGTTCTCTTGGAATCCCAGTCTTTGGAGATCTCTTACTCGGGTAAGAGATATGTGCCCCTTTGAAAGAGACTCTGCAAACATAAGTCATCAAAATATGGAACAATATGGATCCCTGTATTCTGCAATGGGCTATAACAAGAGCTTAACACTTTGTGAATACCCGTGGAGCAGTGGATAGCCCAAAGGGTAAGGCACACAACTCATAATGAGATTCAGACATATAAAACATTAAAAAAACACCTGAAGTCTAGATGAATAGGAATGTGATGACGTGCATCTTTTAAATCTGAAATTACAAAAAAAAAATTAAAAGGAAGGAGGCGTAAGAGGATGTGACGTGAAAGTGTTTTGAATTTGAATGTTATCAGAAACTGTTTAAGGAAGGAAAGATCCACAACTGGTCTCCAGGAAAACTCTCCTTGGCACCAAAAACATTGAGTAAAATCTCTTCTCTAGCTGGGAGGGAGGAACAGCTTCTACTAGCCCCTGAGACAGCATATGACGTAGGACAAGAAGAGAAGAGAAGAGTTTGGTGGACACGGAGAAATGCTCTGGATAGGAGAAATTTCCTCCCACTGCCATTTGTATACTGGATGGATCGCATTCAGGACCTATTTGTCTGAAACACTGTTGCCAAAGAGAGAAATGGAAATTCAGATTTTTTTTAGAAAGGGTAAGTGACTGCTGGGGAGGTCATGGTCCGTTATACAGTTATTCTGCCTTGTTTGACTATCCTTGGTTCTGGAGGATATCTGCTTTATTTTTGGAACCTCCCTGCCAGTGGCTTTTGAACATCTACTTACCAGCATTTTGCTGTAACTGTTTATCTTGTTTCTTTCCAACTCTGGTCAAGACTGCAGAAAATGCCTTGGAGAATTTACAGGAGGAGGAGTGAGACATCTTAAGAGTGTCCCTGAATTGGCTTATCTCCCTCATCGCACTTTTTGATAACTTCTGCAGCAGGAGGTCCAAAAACTAAACCTCTGTCCAAAAGAGAATTCATATTTTCATTTTTGACATCTAGGAGGTTCTGAGAACACAGCCAGGCAAACTTCCTTAAAACAGTGTCAGTGGCATCAGCCCTAAGAGTAGCATCTACAAAGTCATAAAATTAAAGTTATGTACTTACTATAATGACACGTCTAATTTTAGTTTGGTTCAACTTAACTGACATCAGAGCCATCCTCAGCTCCAGGGCTCTGACTCCTCCCCTACCCATAACTTCCTGAACTCCAACCTAATACCTCAGATCGAATTTGCCCTGCAAGAAAGTATTCAGGTCTAATTATGAAAAAATTAGAAATCCATAACTGAAAGGAAAGGGACCAGAGGAACAATGCCAATTCATGTGGTAGTGCTAGTTGTGGTGTGTCAGCCATTCCATCATCTCAGAGGCATCTGCAAATTTTATATTATATACAGACACACACACATATATATGTAGATATATATATATATATATATATATATATATATGTGTAGATATATATATATATATATATATATATATGTAGATATATATATATATATATATATATATATATAGATGTAGATATATATATATATATATATATATACACATACACACGTATCAGTTTGGTAAAAGGGTGGAGGGAGGAGAGGTTGAACCAGACAGATGAAAATCAGACAACATAGCTATAGCATCCAATGTTGTCTATTTCCATCTGATTCAACATCTGTCTTTCTGGGTGGTATCCGAATGAGAATAGAGAAGCCTAAGGAGAAAAGACCTGGATTGCACATCCAGTTTATATTGAGTAACAAAGGTATGCAGAGTGGACCAAGTTGCTGCTGCACCAATGTCATCAATGGACAGCCTTTTAGAAAAGGCTGAAGTGGCTACTGCCCTTGTTGAATGGCCTTCAGTTTGGTCTGTAAATTTAAACCAGACTTAGCACAGACAAAAGAAATACAATTTTGACAGCCATCTAGACAGTGTAACTTTTGTAACAGCTCTGTTAAGTCTAGCTTTTGACTAAGCAATAAAAAGTTGATCGGATTTTCTGAGTTGTTTTGTCCAATGAAGACAGAACCTGAGTTGATGGTG
Organism: Protopterus annectens; assembly: GCF_019279795.1. NCBI lineage: Eukaryota > Metazoa > Chordata > Ceratodontiformes > Protopteridae > Protopterus > Protopterus annectens. Next base: position 236,753,344 of record NC_056743.1, on the reverse strand, counting down.
GATATCCAACGTGTAGCATGTGATCCCCCTTGTTTGAGAATTTGGGAAAGAACACTGGTAAATCTATGGATTGGTTTAAATTATTTATGGATGCTACCTTTGGAAGGAAAGATGCATTAGTCCAGAGAGAAACTTTATCCTTACAGAATAACAAATAAGGGGATTTCAGAGTGTTTATAATTCCCAACTCCATCTAGCAGAAGTGATTGCAGCTAAGAAAATTGTTTTCCAGCTCAGAAATTTGATACCTACAGTGGCATCAGGTTCAAATGGAGGTAGAGTCAGAGCTTGGAGCATAATTTTAATATCCTGTGGAGGTATTGGGTCTCTAATGGGGGGATACAACAGAAAGGCTTTTGAAATTTTGAGAGAGGTCATAGAAGTATCATTCTGTCCAACATGAAAAATGGAAAATGCTACCAATTGAACTTTGATGGTAGAATAGCTAGACCCTTGTTGGAAGAGTTCAGCTAAAAATTCAAACACAGACGGATCCTTTCTCTGCTTCCATATCAAGCCTTTACCTGTTGCGCACAAGGAAACTTTTTGTATTTACTGTTATAAACCTTTTTTGTAGCAGGTATTTGGGAAGTTGAAATGCTAACAATGGCACTGGGAAGTCTCGCATCCCTGGCTGTCAGAACTGGAATAACAAGTGGTTAGTCTCATGGTAGCTTGGTCTGGAGGAGGCAATCAGGACAGATCCGACAAAAGATCTTAATTATCAAGCATCTATGAAGAATGTAATAGAAGACAACACAGAAAGGGGGAACCATGTTTTCTGGGACTAGAAAGGGGCAATGAGGATTACCTTGGCCTTGTGCTGTCTGGCTTTCTGAATTAATTTGCTCATGTGGAATAATGGTATACAGAAGACTAAGTGGGGGGGAGGGCAACTGTAGACCAGACAGTCCCCCTTGGTGATTGACCCTGTGGAGGTATTAGGGCAAAGTAACTGCTGCACTTGAGGTTAGGAGGCAATAACATCACAGCAAGGTTTGCCCCAAAGACTGAAAATCAAAGTTACCACCGTTGGATTGAGTGACCACTTGTGAGGAGTTAGGACAATTCTGCTCAACTTATCCACTAGCACACTGAACACTCCAGAATGTGCGTTGCTAACAGAAAATGTTGTGAAGACATCACCTACTGCCAAACCCTCATGGCCTCACGACATAAGGGTTAAGAATGACTTCTTCCTTGTTGATATACCAAATGACAGCCCACACTCCTGCAGAGTATATCCTGAAGATCCTGCAATGGTAGAAGGACAGCACTCATCAATATGTTAATGTGAAGTTTGGCTTCTGAACTGGGCTATGTACCTTGGATAATTCTCCTTTTGAAATGCCTTCCCCAGCCTAGAAGCGGGTTGTCCAAGGTCACGATTACTACTGGTGTATCTGTACAAGAAGGATGTCCTTATGTTACTGATGGAGATGTAATCTACCAATCTACGCATTGTTTACAAATTTCTGAGAGAGTCAGATCTTGGCATGTAAAGGATGGTATTCCTAAGACCACTGAACTGTTATCATCCACTGAAGAATCCTTATGCGGTAACGAGCCATAGGAACCATTAGAACTGAGGAAAACATGAGGCCTAAAAGATGTTGTATTAATCTTGCTGGGGGTGGGGATGATGTATTACATGTGAGACCATTTGGCACAATAAGCAAACTTTGTGTTGTGGGAGACTGACAATTTGCAGAATAGTATCAAGGTGACATCCGATAAATTATATTGATTGTGCTGGATGAAACTGACACATTTAAAAATTCACTGTTATACCTAGATCCTGTAAGCATTGGGATACAATGTCCAGATGCTATACCAGAAGATGCCTGGATGCAGCAGTTAGGAACCAATTGTCTAGGTAGGGGAAGACCTGGATGCTGAGTGTGCCCAAGTGTGTCACTACCACTGCTATTATGTTGAACACCCTGGGGGCTGTGATGAGACCGAACAACAGCACTCTGAACTGGAAGTGACTGGCGCCCACCCAGAAATGGGGAAATCTCCTGGATTGCTTCTCTATTTTCACATGATAGTAAGCGCCCTGGAGATAGAGCACATCCAATCGTACCTTCCTCAGAAAAGGCAATAGGGACTGAATTGTAACAATCAGGAATTTTGTCTGTTTTATGAACTGGTTGAGATGGCGGAGATCTAAAACTGGCTTGAGGTCACTCGTTTTCTTTGGAACTAAAAAGAACCTTGAGTAGATTCCAGACCCAAGTTGGTCTTTGGAACTGGATGACTTTTCTAGCAGCTTGGAAATTTCTGCTGCTGCTGGTTCACATCGACTGGATGGAATGTCAGAAATCACCACCTTCTTTATGAGAGGACAAGAAAAGGAATGGAACAGCCTATGAAAATTATGCCCTGCAACAACTTGTCTCTTGTTAAATCTTACCAGGCGTGGGGGTGCAAGAGATAAGCATCCCTGACTGCCACCAGAGTGCAACAACTGGGCAACCATTCAGGAACACTGTTAGGGCCTCTCTGTAAAGGGACTGTGAAAGTCCTGATTACGTGAGTCCACCTCTATTCTCTAGGGAGACATCCATTGGGATTCATTCCACCTCTGCCACATGGAGGTCTATCACCAGGTAAAATCCTGGTAAGAACTCTGACTTATGAAATCACATCATTTTCCCAGCTCTCTGATTCCCAGAATAGGATCGCTGAGGCATGGAAAAACAAGAGTCTTACCATCCTGTTGGGTCCTGGTCAACATGTCTTTCACTTTGGGCCCAAGAAGTGTGGAGCCGTTGTACGCATCATTGATGAAGGATGTCTTGAAGCTTTCTGCAAAATCACAAAGATGCATCCAGGCATGCAGTCTGACCACAAGACTTGTGCCTGCCATTCTAGCCAAGCCATCGACTGCATTGAGATGCATGGTTACATTAGACGTTGACTGCAGAGTTGAAAGCTGGGAGTTCACACACTTTTGGATGTCCACAGGCAAAACTCCTGAAAGAGACTTGGAAATTTCTTTGGTCAAGTCTCTCTCTGAGAACTGACAACATGAACAAGATAGTTCAGTGACCAGAGTACAAAGGTTGCTGATGAGTATGTCCATTTCCCAAACCTATTCAATGCCCTAGACTTCCTGATAGGGGGACGGACAGAGGAACTCTCTTCAGTCAATTCCTTTTTTGTGGCTGCTGTACACGGCCCCACCATGCCCCAAGATTCTCACTACACCTTTCTAAACATACTGGAAAATATTAAGATAGACCCAAACACCCTAATACTGGGTGATTTTATCTACCCTGCCATTAACTGGGAAAACCACTCGCTTACCAACACCTTTGCCCAACGGTTCTTTTAATTCATAAATTCCAATGACCAGGATCAACTAATCCATAGACCCACCAGGGGCTCCAATATCCTAGACCTGGTCTTACCAACATGGGAAATCGATGCTCCATACCTATGGTCACACCCTCGTTAGCCAGGTCTGACCATAAGCTAATCAACCCTTAACATCCACATCTCATCCCCACCCCCCAGTAAGGAAACCTCCATAAAAAACTTCTCCAAAGTCAACTTCATGCTACTCAAGTCAGAAGTGACAAACTTCATGACACCCATGCAGAAGGGAACTGAAAGTTCGACTGCTGAATCCTACGCTAAGGCACTGTACGAGCACATCCATTCATGCATGAATTGTGCCATCTCAAATAGAATCAAGATGCTCGCATCCAAAAAAAAGAAGACAATCTGGTGGTCCCCTGCCATAAACTTTACAACAAAAGGAAAAAACTGTTGCAGAAAAGAGGAAAATCCCAGGATGCAAAAAACTTCCTTACCAGCCTCAGTAAGAAACTGAGATCCCTCATAAAATCCTCCAAAGCTAGTTACGAAAATAAAATTGCCAAAGATTCCAAAGACAAAAACAAGACAGTCTCTAACTATGTCAAGAATCTAAATGGCAATGCTCAGATCTGCTCTGAGCTAAAACAGAATGGCATTAAATATACTGATCCCAAAGATATTGCCAATATCCTGGCAGATCGATTCAGTGCCAACTTCATCCCCCTCTCACCCCCTAAAGGGCCCATCTCAATACCGGAAGATTGCCAAATTCCGGTAATAACAGCCACACAGGTAAAAAACGCACTCTCCAAAGCTAAGAATACAGCATCCACGGGACCAGATGACATCCCGGGCTGTGTACTACATGAACTACAATATGAACTGGCACCTCACCCAAGTGTCATGTTTAATCATAGCCTCACCTCAGGTTTCGTGCCCAGAGTGGCGCACAGCTACAGTTATCCCACTCCACAAGGGGGGATCCACCTTGGATCCCGGAAACTACCGTCCCATCAGTCTGACAAGTCTTATCTGCAAAGCCATGGAGTGTATTATCATGGAACTTATAAACAAAGACATTGGCAACCTTCAAACACTGAACCCCACCCAGTTTGGGCTTGTGAAGGGCCAATCTTGTCTCCTGAACCTGACTGACTTCTTTGAATCAGTCTCTAGAGCCATGGACAAGAGTAAGGTATTCCAACACAGCCTATCTAGACCTTGCCAAGGCCTTTGACACCATCCCCCACTCTGGAATCATAGATAAACTTACTAAGCTGGGAATTAATCCCTACGTCACCCAATGGGTTGCTAACTGGCTTACTGATAGAACCCACACTGTAAAAGTAGCAGACTCCAAATCCAGCTCCAGACAAGTGGAGTACCTCAGGGTTCAGTCCTGGGACCGCTCTTGTTTGGCATCTACTTCTCTGAAGTACAAGCCAACACTAAGGGACTCTGGATAACAAAGTTTGCAGATGACTGCAAGCTGGGAGCCATTATTGAGTCCCCAAATGATGTGGATACTCTACAAAAGGGCCTTACAGAAACAGATGCTTGGTGCCAAAGCCATGGGCTCAAGCTCAATGCCAAGAAATGTATAGTTATCCCCTTTGGGAAAAAACATGTATCTGTGAATTACCATATAGGTGGCAGTACACTAAACTCCGAAAGTTTGATAAGAGACTTAGGGACACAGGTGGACAGTGGTCTCACCTTCGATAACCACATCGCCACAACAGTCAGGAAATCCTTCTATGTGGCACACCTCATCACTAAGGGCTTTTCATCCAGAAAAAAGGAGGTCATTGTCCCACTGTACTCATCCCTCATTAGACCCATTATAGAATACAATGCTCAGTTTGATATGTACCTCTCAAGACATCTGCAACAACTGGAAAGGCCACAGAAATACCTCACTAAAAGAATCACAGGCCTAAAGCAGATGCCCTATGCTGACCGCCTTAAAAAACTCCAGCTATACTCTGTCGCATATCGTCTACTCAGAGGCAATCTTTGCTTAACATACAAGGTCATGTCAAACCCAGAGCTGCTGGACATGCTACACTTAAAGAAATCCCAATCCCTCAGAGCCACACACTCCAGGGATCGAAACCTTGTCATCACAATAAACAAAACATGCTGGAGGGATAGGTTCCTGACCCAGAGACTCCCCAGACTCTGGAATAGATTGCCCATACATGTCAAGCAGAGTGCCTCTTTGGCCCTCTTCAAAAGGAACCTTTACGATTGGATGGAAGAAAGGAAATTCACCCCGGGGATCACGTCAGTCGCCCTGCTAGACAGGGGTCCAGGGAAGTAAACAGTGTGGGAAGAAATAGCCCGGGAATTGTTATGGCTAGGCTTGTATAGGCCCTAGGGCTGATAGCCTAGTACCAACCTATGAACAATATACATTTTACTTCTATGGGACAGGTGAGAAGAATATGCATATGGTGCTCACATATTCAAGTGATATTGGTACTGTTTGCAAAATTGTTAAAAGGAATTGTCATATTCTTATGTCAGATCAGCATGTAAAGAAAGTTCCATGTTTGGAACCACAATTTTCTTTTCACAATAATCAGTCACTTAAGAGTGTTTTGTGTTACAGGACTCTCCATAAACCCTTTTCTTCCGATTGACTAGGTACGTTCCCAAGCTGTTCCTGTGAAGCCTGCAAGTATTCATTTGTCACTAGTAATACTGGACGTTCTGTTCTGCCTGTAATTCTCATACAGACTCTGGTTTTCATGCTGATTGTAAGAGTGCCAACGGAGTTTACTTGGCTTTGTGTCAATCATGTGACTCTTACTATGTTGGCAAAACAAATAGGATGTTGAAAGACAAGATTCTGGAGTACATAGGGGATATTAGGAATAAGAGGATGGCTAATGCTTTAGCAAAACATTTTGTGGAATGTGGTGCTGCTCACTGCTTTAAATTTGCTATCCTTGAAATGTTAACTGAGGACCTGCAGGGTGGTGATACTGTGATTAAGATGGAGTGCAGAGAGCTACATTGGATTATTAAAAATGCAAGCCAATATTAAACCTGGTTTAAATGACAGCATTGCTTTAAGGCCAGTGCTTCGTAAGCATGGTCTACTTGATTAAGCTGATTGATTCAGCAGTTTTGTTTTATGAAAGCCCAGATGTCACTATTTATGTCATATTTAAATTGTGCCTGCTGTGTGTTTTTATTGGTTGGTTTTTAGACTTGTGCAGCTCTCTTGATAAGGGCTGTAAGTCTGTTGTCTTGTATTAAGGTCTGAGGAAGCAGTGCTCCACAAAAGTGCTTACCTTTTTTATTAAAATTCTTGTTTTATTTCTACTTTAGTTTGTTTTTATTGCACTGCTTTTTGCTGCTCGTTCCTGTTGTGGTCGAAGTCTTCTTTTTGGATTAAATGTTTTACTTCTACCACGGTATCCCAGCTGGAAAAAAAAGAATACAAGAGCCCTCAAAAATGCATCTGAAGTCTTCAAGCAGCAAATAAGATCCGCGATATTAGAATTGAGATAGGGAATTACGGATAGGTAAGGAGTGGCAGCCCAAGTACCTTCAAATTTGGTGCTGAGGTCGAATCCAGTAGGATCCAACATCCCATATGTTGAAATGAACGAAAATAGACAACACTGTTCATTATTTGAAGTTTGATCCAGTGACCTGAAAAATAGAAACTGAACTACACAAAGCAGATTTATCATCATAGGAATAAACTGCAGCCAGAATATTCATCATACTTTCAGAATTAGTCAGTATATATTTTAATATATGAAACTGACAATTCAGAATTCTAAAAATCAAAGTTGCAGAACCAAACACCTTTTTCCCAAACTTAATAATTTTATCATTCTTAGCAAAAGGAGGATTAGAATTAACAAAATGCTAGGCAGCACCTAGATTAACTAAAACTTTAGCTGCTGGGTCAGATTTAGGATTAGTGTATAAAAACCTGAAGGACTGAGGGACTCTGTATATTCTCTGTTTTCTTAGGTGCAGCAGCTTGGATGTGATAAACACATTCTCCTGTCCTGACAGCAATTTGGGGGTGGGGGGGGCAAAGGTCCCAGAAATTCAAGTTGCAGCGAATCATATTTTCTAAATTCTGATGAACCAAGAAACCTCAGCATTCTCCCACTAAAAAAAGAAGTTATGTACTTACCATAACGTTCCATGTGAGTTGTTTATCTCGCCTTTATTCTCACTGATGAGTTTGGAGCCGATCCCTGGCTCCAACTCGGCCGATAGCAAAGCTCAAGGTTTGCCAGTAGCTCGAGACCAAGCCCCTTATCCCACAATGCACTGCTGGAATTACCTAGGATCTTGTTTGCTGCATATATCTATCTATATATACATATACCTTTATCCTACTCTAAAAGGGAAACACTTTCCAAAGGGAAGAAGTACTGAGGAGCTAGGATAGTACTAGCCTCTAAGTCTACTGTCAGCCAGGAGGGGGATGGAGAGGGACGTGAGAATAAAGGCGAGATAAAAAACTCACATGGAACGTTATGGTAAGTACATAACTTCTATATGTGAAGTTGTTAAATCTCGCAGTTTATTCTCACTGTTGGGTAGCGTCCCTAGCACCCTCAGTCTTGGGTGGCTCATGGGAATACGTTTTTCAGTACCATGGAACCAAAGGAAGCCCTGCAATGGAAGCCTTATCTACTTTGTAATGTGTGATAAAGGTACGAGGCTTAGACCACGTGGCTGCAGCACAAATACTGTCAAGAGGCAATTTAGCTTAAAAAGCAGAAGACATAGAAACGGCTCTGGTAGAATGAGCCTTAGGTTTGTGTGTCAAATGCATGTTAGTATTCGCATAAACAATCTGATAACCATTTAGATAAAGTTGTTTTAACCACTGGATTACTTTTTCTGGCTTCTGAAAAGGATACAAAAAGTTGATCTGATTTTCTAATATCCTTAGTTCTCTCAAGATAAAATCTGAGCCATCTGTGTACATCAAGTTTGTGTAGCATGTATTCCAATTTGTTAGAGTGGTTGGGAAAAAAGACTGGCAACTCAATGATCTGATTGATATTGGATTCAGAACAGACTTTAGGCAAAAATGAGGGGTTTGTTCTGAGAGATACTCTATCAGCATGGAAAATCATGTAAGGTGGTCTGACAGATATTGCTTGAAGTTATGACACTCTGCGGGCAGAAGTAATGGCCACTAGAAAAATAGTTTTTCAGGATAAATATCTGAAGTCACAAGAAGATGCTGGTTCAAAAGGGGGGAGACTAATATGAGACAGCATAAAGTTCAAATTCCAGGGAGAATAAGGAATTTTGACTGGAGGTCTCATGTGAAGAACACCTTTAAGAAAAGTTTTAGATAACTTATGGCCCATAACGTTTGAGCCATCGAATCCAAGGTGGAAAGTTGGAATGGCGGCTAACTGGACTCTAACTGTAGCAGCTGCTGCCCCTTCCTTAAAAAATCTTTGTCAAAAAATCTAAAATGGATGATAGTGGAGCTCGGAAAGGGTCAATTTTCTGTGTGTTGGCCCAAATTGAGAACCTTTTCCACTTACTGCAGTATAATTTCCTGGTGGATGGCTTGTGAGAAGACAAGAGAATTTGTCTTGTATCTTCTGAAATTGAATGAAGCCTGGCAACTAGGGGAAGTGGATTAGCCAAGCAGTCAGTTTCAGGGACTGCAGGGAAGGATGGAGGCCCGCTGACTGGTGCATCAGAAGGTCCAGAATTGGGTCCAGGATCCATGGATCTTCCAACAGGTGATGGTGGAGAAACGGGAACCAAATCTGTCGAAGCCAGTAGGGGGCTATGAGGATGACAGTCCTTCCCAGCAATTTTACTTGCTGTAAAAATCTGGGCATCAATGGAAAGGGTGGGAATACATAAAGGAGACCCGGGGGCCAATCGTGTACGAGTGCATCTCTTGGGGGATGTCCCGGAGGTGGTATTAGGGCAAAGTAGCTTCTGAATTTTGAATTGATGTGGCTGGCAAAGAGGTCGCAGCAAGGCTGGCCCCATTTGCAGAAAATCAACTCCGCAACCTGTCTGAAAGACCACTTTAAGGGAGCAATATCGCCCTGCTTAGCTTGTCCACTATCACATTGGATTTTCCTGGGATGTGCGTTGCTAAGAGAAAACACTGGGATGACACAGCCTATTGCCAGACCCCGAGGGCTTCTCGACAAAGGGTGTAAGACTTGGTTCCACCTTGCTTGTTCAAGTACCAGACTACTGATATGTTGTCAGTCTGAATTGCAATAGTCCCTAGAGGAAGAGAGTCCTGAAAGTACTGCAATGCCAGAAGTACCGCTCTCACCTCCAGAACATTGATATTCAGATGTGACTTGATCCATCCATGTGCCTTGGGCAGTCTTGCCCTGAAAATGCCCCCCCACCCTATCAGGGAAGTGTCCGTGGTCACAGTGGCTACTGGGGGGGGGGACGACAAAGGGCCTTCCGATTGTGACATGAAGAGATGTCAACCACCACCGAAGGTCTCTCTTGCAGGTATCTGTGATGAGAATTATGTGGTGCATTGGCAGTTTCTGGTAAGACCACTGGGCAAAAAGGAGCCATTGAAGGATTTGCATATGCATCCTTGCGAGTGGTATGGCCAGGATTGCAGCTGCCATCAAACCTAGCACCTTCAAGACCTCTTGCTGCTGTAGCTTTGTTCTTTTGACACCAGTGAGTTGATGTGTTGGCGGAGAAGTGAGACTCTTTCGATCGGAAGACGTAGACTGTTGGTTGAGGTGTCTAACTCTGCTCCTATAAAAACGTATGCTGTGATGGCGATAAGGCAGACTTTTCGAAGTTGAGTGTAATGCCTAATTGATTGATGCCTGGTGGTAGCGGTGAGGAGCAATTGTCTAGGTATGGAAACACCTGGAATCCTAGATGCCTCAGGTGAGCCATGACCACTGCCATGCATTTGGTGAACACACTGGGGGCTGTAGTGAGACCAAAAGGCAGGGCTCAAAACTGGTAAAGATTGGATCTCAGCTGGAAACTCAGGTGATCCCTGGAGCGTCTGTTCATCTTTATGTGATAGTACATGTCCTTGAGATCTATGGAGCACATCCAATCACCTTTCCCTAGGAAGGGAAGAATGGACTGAAGCATGACCATTTGGAACTTCTCATTCTTTACGAACTGAGTCTGCTGAGGTCCAAGATAGATCTCCAGTCTCCTGTTTTCTTTGGTACCAAAAAGAATCTTGAGTAAGTTCCGAATCCAACTTGGTCTGCTGGGACTGGTTGGATGACTTTTTTTTCTGGAAATTTGTGAACCTCTATGATTGCTTGTTCCCACAGACTGGGTGGAACATCTGGGATTCTGTATACAGGAGTGGGAGAGGTACAGAACAGTATGAAATATCGTCTAGAAATAATGCTTTGTACCCAAGTATCCAACGTTATGTTTAGCCAGGCTTCTGGGTACAAAGATAAGCGACCCCCGACTGCCTCCTGAGCCAAATAGCCGGGCCTCTCTTCAGGGGCGCTGGTGGACTTTAGAAGTAATGTAGAAGTTTTTTCCCTAAAGGCACCTTACCTGTCCTGCAACGGAACAATATCAGTCGACCTCTGACCCTCAAAAACCCACAGAGAAGCACTCTTCTCAAGTCAGGAAAGCTTTGAAGGACTTGGCACCCAAACCTGTCTTTTTAGTCAGTTCACTTTGAGGTAAAGTTTTGGATGTGTGGAAGTTGTCCCGAAGCTTTGGAAACTGGCCAACTGTTGTACCTTATTGCTGGATATATCCCATATAGCTTAGCCTACAGCAGCAATGATCAATATTAAAGATAATCATAAATTGAACCAACAGACTACTCTATGAAGCAGCCCAATGGAGGGAGCATTTATCTACCCACTCAAAAAAAGGCAAGATCCCTGTGTGCTGATAGGCGGTACTCCCAGCACAGCTAGCTAGAATTTTTTAAACAATTAATGTGTCATTTATGAATATTGAACTGCCTTATGTACCGAGAGTGTTAGAACCTACTTCAAGTGTCCTGGACAGATTTAAAACTTGTGTCTCTGGGAGTACAAACCTACTCATGGACTTTAATCCAGTCGTAGATGGAGGAACTGATACTCAGTTAGGTATGACTAACTTGGATGTTTCCAAAGACTTACATGAATTAGAGACTGTGTTTACTAAATTAATCAAACTACAAGTTCAGAGACATTATTTTGAAGTATGTTTAAATAAGCAAATCATACCTCGTGGGCTAAGAGTACTAAAAATGCCCACCTCTGGTACTTCACTGCCAGATCTTCTATATAGCAACTCAACCTTGAGTTGAGTTTTAGCTATATGAAACTTTTGATTGAATTTCACCTACCTGAAGAGGAGAGATTGAGATTGGTTGTTAACAATTTGTTTAAAGATTTTGAATGCAAATATAGTAATAATGAAATATGTATGAGTAAACTAAGAAAAGTTATAGAAGATGTGTTATTTTTAGAGAAGCGGATGTTAGACCAGAAAAAGTAAAATTACCAGGGATTTCTTAGAAATAATAATGTTTTCACTTGGCCCAGGAAATGACACCGAACTCACACTTCAATTCTGATTTAAATGGATCTCAGAGACCATCAGGTGTAACAGGTAAAAGTTTCAGGAATACTACCTTAACCACACCTGTTAACAAACCAGATAGTTATCAACAAAATATTAACACAGAAAATAGATTGTCCAACAAACTCACCCCACGTAATAAACAGAGTGATGGTCCTGAAGTTCCAATTATTGAAACAGCACAGGACCTGATCCACAGTTGACAGAATCTAATCATATAGAGACAGAGACTCACAGCCCTCACAGATACTAAGTAATGGGAAGGAGAACCAAGGTGAGTTAGGTGAGAGTTTGACAGGTTGCATCACAGACCTACAGAGATCAGGTGCAGCAGTAGTTAGACCAAAAGCAAACAGTTTTCAATTCAAACAGATGTCGGCCCCCTCCCCATAGCCCAGAACCATTTTTGGACAAAAGAAGGTCCACAAGGGGAGACAGAAAAGGAAAGGCTCAATAGGCGAACAGGAACAACTAGGCCCCACAATCAAGAAAATGTGGGGAGACAAAATCGTTAATCATGAATTTATCTGGTAGGGCACTGAATGAATATGAAATACAGGTCTTAAGTAAAGGCCTAGGTTTTATTCCTACAAAACCTAACGATCTAGTAGATACTATTATAGAAACAAAAATGTATGTTGAATTTACAATTAAGGTTGGATTTTGGCAACTCAGATAGTAGCCAAGTTATGAGTAAGCACCGTCCAAATAGTACATATGTTCCACAACTGAACCCGACTATAGAGGTATTTGGGAATGTAGTGGAAGATGAAATATATAGAAGTCATCAAGAGAATAAACCATCCAAACATGGACGTAATTTAAACTATAAACAAAGGCAAGCTTTGAATTCATTGAGAAATGACAGGTCTATTGTAATAAGACCAGCAGATAAAGGAGGACCGGTTGTCATTATGGACTATACTTACTATGCAAATAAAATGTTTCAGATGCTTGAAGATACAACTACATATACAAAAGTAACTAAGGCTAATTTAAATAACATGGTCTTTAGTGTTTACAATACCCTAGATGACCTGGTACTAGACATAACACAAGAGCTGTATGGATACCTAAAGGTGAACAATCCCACTATACCGATCATACAGGGACTTCCTAAAGTCCATAAGAACAGCAGAGACCCACCATTTAGACCTATTGTTGCAGGTCAAGGGTGGGTAACAGAACCTATCTATTTATCTAGAGAGTGTACTTAGACCGTTAGTTAATGGTAATAAGAAGATCCTGAAAGATAGTAAGCAATTTCTTTTAGACCTATATTCTCAAACTCACTCATTGGATACGAACCAACATTTTTTCTTTGTGACACTTGATGTGGTTAGCTTATTCACAGTGATCCCCAATGACGAGGAATAAGACTGATCACTGAATATTTGAAAGCACATTCAGACTTCACTGATAGAAAGATTGACCTTGTGACCCTGCTATTAGAGACTATATTAACTAATAATGTCTTTGCATTTGAAGAAGTCATTTACTTACAGAAGGATGGCGTGGCTATGGGCACATCATGTGCAAATAGCTACGCCCAACCTATCATAGCAGATGGGAAGATATTTTTCTCTTCAATAATCTATCATTTATAGAACATGCTGCAATGTACTGTCGTTTTGTGGACCTCTTTTTATATGGCTTGGAGATGAACCCTCCCTATTAAACTTTGTTTCTTACTTGGACAATACCACGGACTTCTTAAAATTTACTGCAAACTTCTCAGTTAGCAATCTTCCATTTTGGCGTGGAAGTATTTAGAATGACCAATGGTATGATCAACACAACTATTTATAGGAAAGATTGCCAAAGAAACAATATATTACATAGACAAAGTATGCATCCCGCCATGTATTTCAAAACGTCCTTAAAGGACAATTTATGAGGGTATCTAGATTGAATCCACAACAAGAAACTTATGTTTCAGGAATAGAGGACATGAAGGAGAGATTTCTGGAGAGAGGTTACAAAGAAAAGAAATATTAGACACTATTAACACAGTGGAGACCTTAAGAACAAGTACTGCGAAACCATATTTTATGGCACATGAAGCAATGACCACTAGCTCAGGTTCCCTAGGAATGAAGTTAGAGCTAACCTTACTTTTAGTAAAATGAGCCTGCAAGTGAAAAGCATTATGAAGAAACACTGGGGTATTTTGAATTCAGATATAGAAGTTAGTGAGATTGCTGGCCCCACACCTCGTATAGCTTATAAAACCTTCCCAATCTGAAGAGTATCCTATGTAGACCAAGACATCCACTAGTTAACAGGTTGACAGTGAATAGAAACACAGTACCCTGTGGTCATTGCAATCAATGTATTTATATTAATAAAGAAACTAGTTTTGAGCACCCTACTACAGGGCGCATTTACAATTTTAACACTAACACCAACTGTGAAAGTAAAATGTCATATATATGGCTAAATGTTTAGGATGTAATAGTTACTACATAGGGAAAACAAATAGATCATTTAAGGAGAGGATTAGGGAACACACGCCACACCTTAGAGTAGGTACAGAAACCAATGCATTGGCTAGACATAAAAGTTCAACTGGTACCAGTCATTCCTTTAAGTTCTGTGCCATTCAATGTGTGTATGAAGGATTCAGAGGTGGTGATCTAATTAACAGAACTTTAGAACAAGAAACAAGATGGATCATAAGATTAAGGTCCGATAAACCACCAGGCCTTAACGATAAAATCCAAATAAAGCCATTTTTGAAAAGTAGAAGATTACAGGTAAAGAGATCTCCCACTAACTGTTCTAAATTCCACATTAGTTAGGTACATTTTCCTCACAACATTATGACCATGGTGTAGATGACCTATCTATATACTCAGACATATTGTAGGCATTTCATATACTTTCAACATTTGTCATAAGAAATGAATCTTTGCACACATATATTTAGTATTGAAAAGTACTGTTTATAAAGACTAATGTAAGACACCTCAGGATGCCATTCGGGATTAACAGAATATATGTGCCAAAATACTTCCCATTTTCCCCTTTCCCTCTCATGTATTCCTTCCCTATATTTTCCTCTTCACCACATATGAGTTTTAACATTTCACAATGTCTATATTTTAAATTTGGGTATCAAGGATGTAACAATTATAAAGTGCAATTAATGGTTGCTTAAGTCAATGTGCTTATTTCCACCATTGTGGATCTGTACGAGTCAAGTTAATTATTAAGATATTGCTCTGTTTCCATATAGACGTTTTGTTGCTTCGTTATTGTTGAAGCATTCTTCCACATTTTTGTAAGTTTCACATCCTGAAATGTCAAATGTCCCTGTTTATTAACGGAGATTGAAGAGACTAAGGCATGAACTAATGGACAGCTATTGAAAAGCTCGTCATGTGCTTATGCCTGTTGTAAGCCTAATCGGCTTTTTAAATAGACACAATGTTTATTTTTATGATCTTTGTTTTGCATTCAAGAATTAACCAGGCACATACGCCAAAAGGAATACTTTGTTGTGCTGTGATTTTAAAAGCGTTTCAGAGTCTGCAGAAAATAAGTAATTTTGAAAACTGTTTTAACTTTTGATTTATGAATAGCCTAACTAATGTGATACAAGTTTTAACCACCTGTAATTGTTGACTGTTTCTGAGTCTACTCTGGATAGTATGAACTTCCAGTAAAACACGGAAATATCTAAAGTCACACTTTGTAAATATGTGCATTACAAGCAGCTTGGGTTATACTAACCAAGTCTGAAATGGCTTTTTTGATATATACTGCCTGAAAGTTCAGTACGAGATTTTCCTAAAGCACCATGAGATGATAAGTAAATATGACAAGGCTCAGATATACTCAATTGTTTAATATAATATAATGTATGTTTGGGCACCGATGCATTTTTTATGTATGTTTTTTTATGTATGTTTTTATGTATGTTTATTTTGAACTATTCAGTTCTTACTTTTAATATACCAGTATTTTTCTTAGCTGAACAAGGTAACATTCATGGAACTGAGTTTAATGGGTTACTGTATTTTTAAATGAAGGAAACATGTGATTATAGAGATCCTATCACAAGCTTTTGTTGGTTTTAAAAGTGATGTTCAAAGTTTTAGTTTGTGTAAAGAGTCTGAAGAAGCCTTTAGTAGCGCTACTTTGGAATAAACAATTTGCTAACTTACATGGATTTATTTGTTTGAATTTCTACTTTCATTTTATTGCTCATTGGAAAGTCACGCATCTTTTTGGACTGAGATTTATGAATATCAAACTGATTTCTACAAGATGCTTGTGTTACAAATGCATTAGAACTATATGCCATGTGTATATCTTCTTCCCCTCTTCCCCTAGAATGGCCTTGGGGATGTACAGCTCTCAAAAACAGGATAGTTCATGTTTTCCTTAGAGGACTTAAAATCCATCTGGAGTTTGAGAGACTTGAAATAGAGACCAAACCTTTGGAATTAGAATCAGCAGAGAGACTGTGGCATTTGGAGGCTGAAGAAAATGAAAGGCAAAGGCAAAATGAGAGGGAGATGCCGACTCTTCGCCAGGGTCATGGAAGTAATGGGGAACGGAAAAACTGAACCCCAGAAGCAATAAGTTCAGTAAATTTCTTCCACAATTTACAGAAGATTATAATTTTTATAGTTTTATTCATATGTTTGAAAGGGTATGTAAACAGTATAATGCTGACCAAGAGCTCTGGTACAGTTCATGACCCCCTTGCTCCATTGTAGGGCTGTAACTGCTGTTTCCAAACGGTCTGATACTGACTGTTTAGACTATACCCGAGGAAAGAAATGTTTATTAGAGTGTTTTAAGTTAACACATGAAGCTTATAGAAAAAAACGTTTTGTGAGCATAGATGCAAGACATGAAAGTGTGTGTGATTATTTTGCTGAGTTAAGCACTTATTTTCACAGGTGGGTGAGTGGGTGTCAGGTCACCACAAGTGCTGGCAGACCTTTTGGTGAGGGAACAAGCTCTGAGCACTTTGCCTGAGGACATGAGAATCTGGTTGGCAGATAGGGAATGCAACATCACAGATGAGCTGGAGAAAAAAGGCAATCTCTACTTAGCACGCAGGGCATCACTGCACAGGAAAGGGATACCCAGTGCTGCACATGGATATAAGGGAACCCATGGTGGGCAACCTAAACCACCCCAACAGAGTTCACCAGCAGCAGGGGAAACCACCAGTACAGGTACAAGGCCAGTTTCAGGGGTTAAATGTTTTAAATGTAACCAGTGGAGCCATGTATCAGACAGATGTCCACAGAGGCAAGGTGGGGAACAAAAGGCAGGGAAGCAATCAAGTGGGAATAACAGAATGCCACTGGTAAGTTGTCTGGAGACAACAAGTGTACCAAACTATCACAAGAGGTTATATCCTATTTTAGTAGGTGGAAAACAGGCCACTGCTAACAGAGAGGCAGCCTCTCACCTACCATTGTGAAACCTGCAATGGTTCAAAAGGAGCAGTACTTGCTTGGGCAGTCTACTCCAGTCAGAGCTTTAGGACAGACCACATTCCAAATACCTTTGGCTAGGTTTCACCTTGACTGGGAGGGTACAAAAGAAAGCAAGTAGGTGTGTGACGATATCCCTGCAGATGTCCTGACAGGGAGTGATTTTGATAATGCAGTACCTTGTGTGCATGTAGTGACATGCAGTCAGGCCTGGAGGCAGGCATGTGGGTGTGGCAGCCTGGGGGGACCCAGACAGACCACACACTTGAAACCAGGACTGGTGAGGGAGCTACCCCCTTAACAGTGAGACTGAAGATGAGCCATAGCTGCTGGTGGGTACTGATGTTCCCTTGGACAGAGCGACTGCAAGGGCAGAGGTGACTAGTAGCACCCAGGCTAACAATAAGGCACTGCTGTCAGAGGAAACCAAGACTTCCTGTGGACGGGGAGCTGGAAAGGTTACAAAGAGAGTTGAGATAGGCTTAGCTCTCAGACCCTACATTACAAGGCTTGATGGAGGTAGCTAGTGAGGCACCTGATTCTCAAGGAAAAGGGGATTCCATATAATGGAACAATTTAACAAAGGGTTACTGTACAGAGAATGGAATCCTGAGCAAGGGCTACTGGGTTAGAGCATACAGCAGCTGGGTAATGCCCAGAGCCAACTGTCTGGAACTCCTATCCATAGCCCATGACATTTCTTTTGCACATCATATGGGCATGAAGCGTACCAAGAGATGCATTATGCAGAACTTTTATTGGTCTGGGATTTCAAGAGATGTAACAAGGTAATGCAGAACCTGTGAGTAGTGCCAAAAAGTACGCAAAGCAGGAGACAAGGTCAAAGCTCATTTGATGCCTTTGCCTGTGATAGAGGAGCCATTTTAGAGGGTGGCTATGACTATTGTGGGGCGTCTGAGTATCCCAAGTTCCACAGGGAAGAAATATACCCTAGTAGTAGTAGATTATGCTACTAGATACCCTCAACCGGTAGCTCTGTCCTCCACCAAGGCAGAGAAGGTGGCAAATGCTTTGCTAGATATTTCAGCAGTGAATGTTTCCCCAAGAGAAATACTGACTGACAGAGGTGCCAATTCCATGCCAGACCTGCTGGCTTGTCTGTGGGAATGCTGTGGGGTGAAGCAGCTAAAGACTACCACCCCCACACTAATGGTCTGGTAGAGAGATTAAACTCTACACCAGTGGTTCCCAAACTTTTTCAGTTCTCGGCTCCCTTGTTGAATCCATGTTTTCCCAAGGCACCCCCCCTCAGGTCAAATTCTAACAAGTATACTTTGCGAGATAGCTAATAATTTTTTTTTTAATTAAAAGGGTTAGGTAAAAATAAATAACATGTATTTAAGATCACAAAAAAATGTAATTGAACAAATTAATAACACCGGTATTAAGATCACAAAATAAAAAATGTAATTGAACAAATACTAGCATTTAGTTCTTACAAATTCTATCCCGTTCTTAATCATATCTAGCATCCTGCACTGCATTTATTTTGCCCATTCAAACCGGGACAAACACTTCACAATATAATCACAATCTAGCACAGAAACTGAATTCCACAGTATGCATTTGAATAACAGCTTTGGTATCTTCAGCAACTCGCATTACAACACATTTTGAATAACAGTTTTCATTGTGATCACAGTTTAACTCTACTATACTAAATTTCAACTGAAATAAAGACAAATCCAGAAATATGCAAGGACAATCGAGAACATTCTTAAATGCTAGTACTATCAATGCGAGATAATGATGGAATAAAAATGTATGAATATATGTTTTATGAAATAATGCACCTGTAATTTTTTGTCATAATTTACTTGATTATAATTCACCACCTCTTCTCCAAAGGTCACCAACTTAAGCTCAAGAAAGACAGAGCTAAAATCAGTCAAAATCTCAGAAAAATCAATGACAGTTGAAAGATATGCTGGAACTTATCGGTGCATAGATGACTATTGATCTGAGAGAACCTTACTAAGCCTAGCCATACAGCCCCACAGTAGTTTTTAACACGTTTTGCATACAAATATGGGCCGCAACAAGAATGTGCAAGTCAAGACATATAAGCCACGGTGACCCATCAAACCATTGCTAAAATTAACATCACACTTGCTAAGCCATCCCTTTTGACTCATTACGCAGAAGAGCATACAACTGCCACAAGTCATCAAAACTCCAATTTGCACATATATCAACATTATCAATAACCTTTTAGTAACAGTTTGGGGCAATTCCACTAAAACCGCACTCGCAGCACTAACCCTGCAAAGTAACATTTTTTGCACTGCAAGAGACAGCTGAATAACAATTGGTCATTACATCTTCTATTGTACTTATGTTTGCATCCCCCCCTGTGTCTGTGCCTAAAGAGTGATCAGCATTGCGTCCTCTTTTGGAAACTGGAGAATCCGAAATATTAATGGATTCAGTATCCGTGGTGGATGATTCCTCACCCAAAATGGTACTGACTGATGTACCCTTTTTTAGTATGGATCTGGGCCTCTTTTTACGTGTATAGGTAAAATTTTTGGTACCCTCTGCGAACCTAACCCCTCTTTGTAACTCGAAGGGTTTGCCCTTCTCATAATCGTCCATGTCCCTGGAAAATTTCTGTACCGTCCTATCTTTTAATGTCTTTTCCGAGGTTAAGAGTTCTCTAGATAGTCTACTCAATGATTCCTGAAAGTTTGATTGGTTCTCATATGATTTCAATTCTTCACACAATTTTTGCACATCACAAATATTGGCCTGTATTGTCCTATCATAATATGACGATAATATGTTAACAAACATCATGGCCGAATCTTGTTGTGCGGCATTCCATTCTCTAATTAATATATCATTTGGTTTGCCCACCAGTGGTTGCAATTTAGTTCTAAGACCTCTTGGGGCAATATTTTGATGTTGATAAGCCTTGAATAGCCTGGAATGCCAAATGTTGGTGCGTAGTGTTTTAACTTTTTCGCCAAATTGTGTAAAAAGCATACTACAACCGTCAACTGGATCAGTTGTCTTAATGGCAGTGGATCCATTACTGGGATCAATTCCAAAGATGTGAATGTCATCTTTGTCTACACACAATCCCCTGTACCATTTGATTAAGATCCATGACAATAGATTGTTCGTATGCTTAGGTCAAATGTGATGTGTTGGAAACCCAAATTGTAATATACAATACCACAATTGTATAAATCAGAGATCACGAAACCCCAGAAAAGGTCGCAAAATCCAATGGACAGCGTAGTATCTAATTATTAGCTCATAAGAGGTTCTAGGAATGCAGAGAGATCAAAAAAACATGAGATAAATCTGGTCCTAAAAATATATACTGTAAATGAATGAGCCGAAAAAAACAGCTATATAAAAAAGCCCAAAGCAAAATTCTGCTAACTTATATCATTAGACCAAATGTAAAGAATAAAATATATGAAATATATATGTTTTGTAAATTGGCCCAAAATAACCATGAAATGATTAACCGACCAATGTTGTATATAAAAGAATAATTAGTCAATACCAAAAGAACATGGTTCAAACACTCCTCCAGCTATATAAACAGGAATAAATTGAACAATAGCTGTCAGTTCTAATAGTGCAAAATAAACAATAAATGACTGCCTCACTTGCTATCTATTATTGTTATAACAAGTAATATATAAACAATACCTGAACATCCTAAGAAATAATACCTTGGGTGGAACTGGAAGCTATTAGGTATACTAAGATAAAGTAACGATCACGTTAAATACCAACAACCTATGTTATAATGCTATCCTGCCCATAGATGAAAAGTATAGGATCACTGCTATATGCACTGAAATACTATTCAAAAAACCTGAATAATTATAATATCCTATCTATCAAAGGACACTCAGCATCAAAACATATACTTCTAAAATATTTGAGTTACTGGTGTAAATTGTAAATGATGTTTAGCACGGTCCATACAATGTAAGGCCACAGCCCCTTATTCATATATAACACTAAATGTTATTATAATATGAACCAAGTGAAAAAATATCATAAATAATGAAACAACATGATATAAATGTTGAGAAACTTAAAGTACCAATAAACACTTCTTAATACCTAAATCCACCCTAATAGAACAGATGACAGAAGGAGATCGTTCATACATTAAAGAAAAGTGCATACAGTGCACTACAAATTATATGTTGAATATAAGCAAACAACTAATAAACAGATGGACAGTGTCAAACAAAAATCAAATACCTGACCACATGCATTAATTGTGAAAATAATTTTTGCAACCAATGTGCTAATCACCAAGTCCAATTGTCCAACCACAAAGGAAAGTCATTGGTTTCAATCCAAAGAACAATATGTGACAAACGCTGGATTAATACTAAATATAATACGTATAGTAATGAATGATAAAATGTACTTGAATCCAGGAACCAAATGTCTCCGTTCAACCCAGGACAGAAAGCTTCAATGGATGTATCCACACAAAATCCAAAATATTAGAAATCCAAACAATGGTACGATAAAGGAACCATAAAACCCTTAGAAAACACATAGGTGTAGCCACATAGCTAACGTAACGAGCCCAGTTCATAATGGCGTCCAGGATAACACAAGAACGCTTGGTTGTAAAAAGTCAAAACCCGGTATGGCGAGCAAGCGCTGAATATGCAAAAACTGCCAAATCCATAAACAAAAGCAGATAGAAATGCCCACAGGACTTGTAACAACCGGAATTGTTCTGGTATGGTTGAACGAGTTGGGGAAAAGAATCTCCACCACAAATACTGATTTCCCCTGCAAATTCCACAAATGTTACACCCACAGACACTAACAGCCAGCAAACGAGAACACGTGGAAAAAGAACAGACTAGCAAGTATGGTTGGTGCACGGACAAACCAAACATACAAGTCAAAGAAGAAATCCAGCACCCCGAGCAGTAGTAGCAATAAATCCTTTATTAAACCAGACCGGTTTCAGCAGTCAGCTTTCTTCAGTGGTTCAATAGTTACACAACTGTTACTCATATTTATTGGAATTTCAAACGAGGCAGTATGACATCATTTCTTGCATATAATAAAACATAACCAAAACATGATAGTATGTAAATAGACATATATAATGCAATATGAAGTAGATATTTAAATTATATGATAAAATGCAAATATTTATTCCAATATACACATCAGAACTTGAACACCTACTGAAGAAATCAAGGCCTTGGTTTTATTCCCGGTTTCTTTGTTGATGAGAGTATTTTTGTATCGGATGTCATGGATTTTTGTAGAAGATTAAACCTTAAATTGTTTTTTGATCAACAAGAATCTACTCAAAAGATCCACTGAATTCAGATTTTTACCATATAATTTTTGTCCACCTATGGACAAACATGTAGCCATATTCCAGAATGCTGTTATCAAGGATTTACATAATCAGTTGGGTGTAGGGAACATTCTTAGGAACAATTTGAATTCTGAGGAACAGGCTCTTATGAATCTTAAAAGCAATACTGACATTAAGAGACATTACCATTCTTCCTGCGGATAAAGGTGGGGCCATTGTGGTTATGAACCCCAGTTATTACTGGGCTGAATGAATTAGACAGGTGTCAAACACTCAGCATTACTTATACATGCCCATTGACCCCACCCCAAAATTCAAAAAAGAAATTGATGATTTTTTACAGCTTGCAGTTGAGGAAGGTATTATCAGTACAAAAACTAGATTTCATTTAACCATTCAGGATCCAGGTAAGCAATATCTATATTTATTGCCTAAGATTCATAAGTCCCACAATACACCACCAGGTAGACCTATTGTTTCAGGCATGGGTTCACTTACAGAACGACTGTCTGTTTTTCTTACACAATATTTAAAACCTCTGTTACCATACGTACGGGCTAGATTGCAAGATATTACGGAGTTCCTACAGATTGTTTCCGAATCCCAACTTGAATCAGATTGGCTCATGTGTACCTTAGATGTTACATCACTATATACTAGTATACCACATTGGGCTGGTCTGATGGCATTGGAATATTGGCTACTTAAGATCAATATTTACAGTCCAGGATTTAACACCTTATTAATCTACATGGCAGAACACGTTCTAACCAAGAATGTGTTCTATTTTCAAAAACAATGTTACTGGCAAATTCAAAGTACGGCGATGGGTGCCCTCCAATATATGCTGATCTCTTTATGGGGTATGTTGAAGATCATATCATATATAGTGAATTACATAACCTATATATGCCAGAAACTGATATTTGGAGATGTTACGATTGTTGGCTTGTTTGGAAAGGGGGCACAGAGTACCTTATGGAATTTGTTGAATATCTTAACAGTAAGAAGTGGGGCGTAGAATTCATGGTCAATTATAATTTGCAGCAGATTGATTTTTTTGGATGTTCTTCTGTATAGGGAACCGGATAATACTCTTTGTACTACTGTGCATAGAAAATATCCACAATACAACAGTTTATTACATGCTTCTAGTCTACACCCTAAACATATTATCAAAAATATTCCGAAATCACAATTTATGAGGATTAAGAGAATCTGCTCATCTAACTCAGACCTTGTGAATTGTCAGAATGACCTCTCTAATAGATTTTACAGAGGTTATAATAAATGGATGTTCATTCTGCAGTCCAAGTGACCAAAATGTATCTAGGGAAAGGCTGTTATTTATAAACCAAAATTTGCTAGCCCTACACAACAGACACCCAGGCTAGTAACCACTTTGGTAGGAATACTAATCAATTGATGGATGTTGTCAATAATCACTGAACATACTAACAACCAACACACATTTAGCCAGTTGGTTGAAAACAGATGTTTGTTTTCATACCGTGAAAGGTAAAAAGCCTTGGGTCACATTTTTTCTCATTATAAAAGAATTACATCTTCGGACGTCTCTATTGTTCAGACTACTTTGTTGGGAGACAAATTAGTTGGGTGTCACCCTTGTGGTCATTGCTCTTTCTGTAAATAAGCATTACCACCAAAGATTTCACGAAAGCAAAAACACAGGAAAGGTGTTTACTATCAATTATTTTGCAAATTGCAGCACAGATTGGGTGATATATTTGGCCACATGTATATGTAGGGCATTCTATGCTGGTCAAACATCCAGACAATTTAGAATTTGCACTCCGAACATTTAAGCGATATAAGGAATGCCAGGCCCACTAATGCTTTGCATAAACACAGTTTGATACATAAACAGTCTTGAGTTAGAAACCTAAAAGCTTAATGAATCATAGCTGGCTAGAAGGAAGTGGAGCAACCAAGCAGTGAGGTTGAGAGAATGAATGGCCCGGTGCTGCT